>NC_137900.1:58753252-58897519 GCF_963455335.1 Martes martes
TGATCTCTCTCTCTCTGTCCAAAAAAAAGAGTTAACCTTATTTTATTGATAGTCTCAAATATCTAAGGTCTAAGTATAATAATTGTTACAAGGTTTTGGTCTGTATAACCATTACCAGATTAACATTCCTTTCTATTCCTAGTTTAGACTTTTATATTTTTATATTTTTATTATTATTTTTAAAAGATTTTATTTATTTATTTGACAGACAGAGATCACAAGTAGGCAGAGAGGCAGACAGAGAGGGGGAAGCAGGCTCCCTGCCGAGCAGAGAGCCCGATGTGGGGCTTGATCCCAGGACCCCGTGATCATGACCTGAGCCGAAGGCAGAGGCTTTAACCCACTGAGCCATCCAGGTGCCCCAGTTTATGACTTTTTAAAAAAAATTAAATCATTGGGGCGCCTGAGTGGCTCAGTGGGTTAAAGCCTCTGCTTTCGGCTCAGGTCACGATTCTGGGGTCCTGGGATCGAGCCCCGCATTGGGCTCTCTGCTCGGCGGGGAGCCTGTTTCCTCCTTTCTCTCTGTCTGCCTCTCTACCTTCTTGTGATCTCTCTCTCTCTCTGTCAAATAAATAAATAAATAAAAATACTTTAAAAAAGGAAATGTTATAAAAAAATTTAAATCATTAATAGGTGTTAAAGTTTTTGCTGCATTGACAGAGATACCTGTTTTCTCCCACAGTCTATATATATGGTCACTTAACATTATAAATTTTTCTCATGTTGAACCATCCTTGCATTTTAAGGGAAAAGCTTGCTGATAATGATGTATTTAAAAAAAAAAATACACTACTGGGCAGGGCGCCTGGGTGGCTTAGTTGGTGAAGTGGCTGCTTTCAGCTCAGGTCATGAACCCAGAGTCCTGGGATCCAGCCCTGCATTGGGCTCCCTGCTCAGCGGGGAGCCTGCTTCTCCATCATCCTCTGCAGCTCCCCCTGCTTGTGCTCTCTCTCTCTCTGTCAAATAAATAAATAAAAATCTTAAAAGAAAAAAACACTGTTGGATTCATATATGTAATACAAGGCAACTTTTTTCTTGAAAGTTGGTTAGAACTTAACTGTGAAATCATCTTAGGGGATTTTGGGGAAGGAGAGGTCTTCTGTTACCAGTTAATTTCTTGAGTTCTTGGTCTGTTTAAGTTCTCTGTTTTTTGGTACCTGTTTTGTCATTTTATATTTTTTGAATATTTCTTTTTTATCTAAGTTTTCAAGTAATTACATCATATTATTCATAATATTGTTTTAAGAATGTTTCTCTTGTTTTCATTTAGTCTTGTTATATCTATACATCATTCTGTATATAATTTTTAAAAATTTTTGGCTTTTTCCCCCACATTTTTAAAATTTATTTTTATTTCTATTTTTTAAAATTTTTAAAATTTCTTTTATTTTTTTATTCCCCACATTTTTTAATCTTGCTTGAGCTCTGCGTATTTTGTTTCTTTTTATTTTATTTATTTATTTTTTTTTAAAGATTTTTATTTATTTGACAGTGAGAGAGGGAACACAAGCAGAGGGAGTGGGAGGGGAGAAACAGGCCTCCTGCTGAGCAGAAAGCCTGATGCGGGCCTTGAGCCCAGGATCCTGGGATCATGACCGGAGCCGAAGGCAGGCACCCAACAACTGAGCCACCCAGGCGCCCTGTATTTTGTTTCTTTTAAAACTATTTAGTTTTGTTAATGATGCTCTTTCTCATTTGTTGTTGTTTATATATTTCATTGATTTCTGCCTTTTATTATTTTCTTCCCTGTTACTTTAAATTTACTGTGTTCTTTGTCAGGCATCTTTCATACCTAACTTATTTTTTAAAATAAATTTATCTATCTATCTACTTATTTATTTATTTAAAAGATTTTATTTGAGGGGTGCCTGGGTGGCTCATTGGGTTAAAGCCTCTGCCTTCGGCTCGGGTCATGATCCCGGGGTCCTGGGATCGAGCCCTGCGTTGGGCTCTCTCCTGGCTCTCTCCTCGGCGGGGAGCCTGCTTCCTTCTCTCTCTGCCTGCCTCTCTGCCTGCTTGTGATCTCTGTCTGTCAAATAAATAAATAAAATCTTTAAAAAAAAAAAAGATTTTATTTGAGAGAGAGAGAGCGAGCATGAGAGGGTAGAAGTTCAGAGGGAGAAGCAGACTCCCCATGGAGCCGGGAGCCCAGATGCAGTACTAGATCCTGAGACTCTGGGATCATGACCTGAGCCGAAGGCAGTCGCTTAACCAAATGAGCCACCCAGGTCCCCTTTTTATTTATTTTAAAGATTTTATTTATTTGACACACAGAGAGAGCACAAGTGGGGGCGGGGAGTGGAAGATGGAGAACCAGGCTCCCCACTGAGCAGAGAGCCCCATGTAGGGCTTGATCCCAGGACCCTGAGATCATGACCCAAGCTGAAGGCAGGTGTTTAACCCACTGAGCCCTGATTGGTTCATTTTTAAAAGTATGTCACTAAGAAGCTGCAAGTGGGAAAGTGTGGGGGTGGGAGGCACCTGGGTGGCTCAGTTGTTTAAGCATCCAATTCTTGATTTTGGCTCAAGTCATGATTTCAGGGTTGTGATATTGAACCCCCTGGCAGGCTCTTCACTGGGTGTGGAGCCTGCTTAAGATACTTTCCCTCCCACCACCCCAAAGAAGCTGCAAGTGTGTGAGTGCACCTTGTCGATTAGTGGGTCTCAACAAGCTTAGATGATAAATCGGGACCTTTTTTTTTTTTTTTAAAGATTTTATTTATTTGACAGAGATCACAAGTAGGCAGAGAGAGAGGGGGAAGCAGGCTCCCCGCTGAGCACAGAGCCCAATGCGGGGCTCGATCCCAGGACCCTGGGATCATACATAACCTGAGCCGAAGGCAGAGGCTTTAACCCACTGAGCCACCCAAGTGCCCCAAATTGGGACCTTTTTACAAGGATCCCCCCAAGTATGAGTATCTGTAAGTCATGCAATATAGACTGTTTACAGAAGAGTTCATTTTAATATCTTTTTTTTTAAGTTTTTATTTATTTATTTGACAGATAGAGATCTCAAGTAGGCAGAGAGGCAGGCAGAGAGAGAGGAGGAAGCAGGCTCCCTGCTGAGCAGAGAGCCCGACGTGGGGCTCGATCCCAGAACCCTGGGATCATGACCTGAGCCGAAGGCAGAGGCTTTAACCCACTGAGCCATCCAGGCGCCCCCATTTTAATATCTTTACAAATTTTTTTTACTTATTTATTTGTTTATTAGAGATAGAGAGATCACAAGCAGGCAGAGAGAGAGGGGGAATTAGGCCCCAAGCTGAGCAGAGAGCCCGACACGGGGCTCCATCACAGGACCCTGAGATCACGACCCAGACGGAAGGCAGAGGCTCAACCCACTGAGCCACCCAGGCGCCCCTTAATATCTTTTTAAAATGTACTATGAATTATGGTTTCTGTATTTGGGAGCAGCAATGCAAAAACTTTGAAAACCATTTAGCCTTTATAAATGAAAATGTTTGAAAATGTTACTGATCTCATCAGTGTTTGTAATTGAGACTGTAGTTTCCTTTGTCTATTTCATCTCATGCTAGATTAATATCTGCCATGAGCTGACACTTTTGGATACTCAGGAAAACTAAGCTGAGCTAGGAAGGACAGTTTATATTTAAATTTGTTTACGCTTACTACCCAAGTTTAGTTTAGAATCCCTTCCCTGCCTGATAGTGAGAGTGATTGAGAATATCCCTGTTTTAGTATGAAGGTCATATTTTCAGAATGCCACAAAAATGATTTATGGAGATTTACTAAAATGGACTCCTAAAATCTTTTTTTTTTTTTTTAAAGATTTTATTTATTTATTGGACAGACAGAGATCATAAGTAGGCAGAGAGGCAGGCAGAGAGAGAGGAGGAAGCAGGCTCCCTGCTGAGCAGAGAGCCCGATGCGGGGCTCGATCCCAGGACCCTGGGATCATGACCTGAGCCGAAGGCAGAGGCTTTAACCCACTGAGCCACCCAGGCGCCCATGGACTCCTAAAATCTTAACACTAGGATGGACTCTTAGGATAGTTTTTCTTTTTACATCTTTATTTTGGAAAACTTAATAGAACTAGGATTTTTTCCCCTCTCAATAACCAAAGATAATTTTCTTTTTAATCCTTTATTTATTTATTTGACAGAGAGAGAGAGACAGCAAGAAGGGAACATGAGCAGGGAGAGTGGGAGAGGGAAAAGTAGGCTTCGTGTTGAGCAGAGAGCCCTGGGCTTGATTCGAGGATCCTGGGATCACGACCTGAGCCAAAGGCAGACGCTTAACCACTGAGCCACCCAGGCACCCCAAAGATAAAAATTTACGTATGGGGGCGCCTGGGTGGCTCAGTGGGTTAAAGCCTCTGCCTTCAGCTCCGTTCATGATCTCAGGGTCCTGGGATCGAGGCCCACATTCGGCTCTGTGCTCTGCAGGGAGCCTGCTTCCTCCTCTCTCTCTGCCTGCTTCTCTGCCTACTTGTGATCTCCATCTATCAAATAAATAAATAAAATCTTTCAAAAAAATTTACGTATGATTTTGTTTGCATAGATTTGAGGCCTTATTTAAGTTTGTTTATTTTGTTTTCTACATTGTTTTTGTTTTGTTTTGTTTTTTAAAGATTTTATTTATTTATTTGACAGATCACAAATAGGCAGAGAAGGGGGGGGAAGCAGGCTCTCTCTGCTGAGTAGAGAGCCCAATGCAGGACTCCTTGCGGGGTGACCCTGAGGTCATGACCCAAATGGAAGGCAGAGGCTTAACCCAGTGAGCCACCCAGGTGCCCCTCCAGAATGATTTTGGATTCAGTAAAATACAGTTGGTTATTTAATGTAGGTTTAATATCTGACATATAATTTTTGTGGGTGTCTAAGCTATTTTATTTTAATATAATTGTGTTTCAGGAACACACATTTTCCAAATAATCTTGCAGAAGGAAATTCTCTTGATTCGATGTGACGCTTTCCTGACAGGCCAAATATTGATACATAAGCCACCTCTTCTACTGACATCTTAGCCTTTGGTATAAGTTTGTACTATTTTGTTATTTTCCCCCTTCCTTCTGATTCCTAATGGCTTCCTCTTAACATTTTCTTTCCTTCCTTCCTCCTCCTTCCCTCCCTCCCTTCCTGCTTTCTCTCCTAACATTTTTAATTAGGTAGCAAACTAGAAGTAACTTTTTGAAAGCATGAGGATGCCACATCTGATGATGGTGGCATGGCACAATAATCCATAGCTTTGTGATCTACCTCTCAAATTAAGCAAAACATTACTGCCAATACCTTTTCTAAATGAGTCTTCTGTATGTTACATTTGTTCATTCTTGAATTCATGTGTGTTTGAAATCAGAGTTTTCACAGATCCGTGATTGTATAACATCAAATTTCCATTTTTGACTTGTTTTGCATGTCTGACACATACTCCCCCCACCCCCTTTTCGGGGTGGTGTAAAAAAGAACATGAGTTGACTTCTCGTGTGTGTGTGTGTGTGTGTGTGTGTGTGTGTGTGTGTGTGTATGAAGTTTTGACAAGCTATTCTTCAGCAATAGTTAATGCAAGAAAAGATCTTAGTCCTCTGCAGTTTTTTTTTTTTTTAAGATTTATTTATTTTAGAGGGGGAGGGGTCCAGGGAGAGAATCTTTGGGCAGACTCCCTGCTGAGCATAGCGCCCCTATGTGGGTCTCGATCTTACAACCTATGAGATCCTGACCTGAGCTGAAACTAAGAGTTGGATACTTAAATGACTGAGCCACCCAGGTCCCCCAGTCCTCTGCAGTTTTAATGAGGACCTGTTCTCTGTCTGAGAAACTTCCTATTTTTAAAAAAAGACTGACAAGTATTTATGCTGAGCCTTAATATTTGACAGTAAAATATGGATTAGTGAAGAAAGGAATTGTAAGTTTTTTCAATCAATTGTTTCTTCAAATGATTGTCACTATCATTTGCTGATGTTTTCATCTTTGGTGATAAAACTTTATTACTTGTGTTTAATACAATAAACAGAGCCAAGAGTTAGAGGTTTGTTCCTTTTTCTCCTTTGTCGTTGCCATTGTAAAAATCTAGACTTCTATCTGGTGAGTTAATTTTACCCCCTTCTGCTGTCATGCTTATTATGTCTTATTGAAAACTTCCCTCATTATTTCTGTCTCATCCTCAAGAACATAGTGTCTTTACCTGGTGTTTAGTTAGGCAGGAGTAGAAGATAGAATATAGACAGAGCTATTAAATTCTTTTTCTTGCTTTGATAAACATGTTGCTTGTCATTTATTTCTCTCTGCTTGGCTGAATTATATGTTGTGTACCCTCATTTTTCACTGGTATGCATCTTTATCAATATTAAGCCTTCCAATCCATGAACACAGGTTATCTTTCCATTTACTTGTGTTATATTTAATTCTTTCACCAACATTTTGTTGTTTTCAGTGTACATGTCTTTCACCTCCTTAGTTAAGTCTGTTCCTAAGTATTTTATTCTTTTTGAGGCTATTGTAAATGAGATTATTTTCTTAATTTCCTTTTTGGGATTCATTGTTATTGGTGTAGAAATGCACTTTTTTTTTCCTTCGGCAACTGATTTCTTGGATATTGATTTGGTATCCTGCAACATTGCTGAATTCATTTATTCTAAGAGTGTTTTGTGTGGAATCTTCAGGATTTTTCACTTATAAGATCATTTTGGGGGCGCCTGGGTGGCTCACTGGGTTAGGGCCACTGCCATGGTCTCAGGTCATGATCCCAGCGTCCTGGGATCGAGCCCCGCATCGGTCTCTCTGCTCAGCAGGGAGCCTGCCTCCTCCCTTCTCTCTCTGCCTGCCTCTCTGGCTACTTGTGATCTGTCTGTCAAATAAATAAATAAAATCTTAAAAAAAAAAAAAAAGATCATTTTGTCCACAAACAGAATTTTATTTTTTTTTCCAGCTTGGACAATTTTTTAAAAAAGATTTATTTTAATCTTTAAAAAAATATATTTTATTTATTTATTTGATAGAGAAAGCACAAGAAGGGGGAGCGACAGGCAGAGGGAGAGGGAGAAGCAGGCTCCTCTGTGAGGCGGGAGCCCAATGGTGGGGCTCGATCCCAGAACCCTGGGATCAGACCTAAGCCAAAGGCAGATGCTTAACCAACTGAGCCACCCAGGTGCCCTAGAGTTTTTTTGTTTTGTTTTGTTTTGTTTTAAAGATGATTTATTTAAGAGAGACAGTGAGGCTGGGGGAAGGGCAGAGGGAGAGAGAGAAACTCAGAGTTGACTCTGTGCTGAGCACAGAGCCCAATGTAGGGTTCCATCTTAAGACCCTGAGAATATGAGCTGAGGCGAAACCGAGAGTTGGGCACTTAATCAATTGTACCACCAAGGCACCCCTTCTTCTAGAATCTTTATAGTTTTAGTTCTGCACTTAGTCTAGGATCCATCTGTAAAAGGATCTGTAAAGGATCAAGGTTAATTTTCTGTGTGAGTATCCAGTTTCTCTAATACCATTTTTTGAAAAGACAGCCCTTTTCCCTACTGAATTGCACTATTGCTTTGTTATAAAGTAGATGATCTTATATATGTCTGTTTCTGGAGACTGTCTTCTTCTTCTTTTTTTTTTTATTTTAATAAACATATAATGTATTTTTATCCCCAGGGGTACAGGTCTGTGAATCGCTAGGTTTACACATTTCACAGCACTCATCATAGCACATACCCTCCCCAATGTCCATATCCCCACCACCCTCTCCCGTCCCCCCTCCCCTCAGCAACCCTCAGTCTGTTTTTTGAGATTGAGTCTTTTATGGTTTGTCTCCCTCCCAATCCCATCTTTTCATTTTTTCTTTTCCTAGCTCTGGAGACTGTCTTCTTTTCCATTTTTCTACCTAGCCTTGTATTAGTAACAATCTTGATAACTCTAGCATATGGTAAGTCTTGAAATCTAGTTGTGTATGTCCAGATTTATTCTTCTCAGACTGATTTTGGCTATTATATGTCCTTTGTATTTCCACATAAATATTAGTATCAGCATGTGAATTTCTGTAGGAAAACTTACTGGGATTTTAATTGGAATTGCATTCAATCTGTAGATCAATTTGGGGACAATGAATACTAAAACTAAGTCTTTCAGTAAGTGAATGTGTTATATCTCACAACTTATTTAGGTCTCTTAATTTTTTTCATCAGTGTTTTATAGTTCTTAGTGTACAGATAACACACATCTTCCTGTAGAATTATTCCTAGGTAATGTTTTTCCAGTTTTATTGAGCTGTAATTGATATAATATTATATTAGTTTAGGACATGCAGCTTGATTAGATACATGTATATATTTGCAGAATGATTACCAGAGAAGTTTAGTTATCCATCACTTCACATAGTTACAGAAATCAGTTTCTTTTCTTTTTCTTTTTTTTTTTTTAAAGATTTTTATTTATTTATTTGACAGACAGAGATCACAAGTAGGCAGAGAGAGAGAGAGAGAGAGAGAGGAGGAAGCAGGCTCCCTGCTGAGCAGAGAGCCGGATGCGGGGCTCGATCCCAGGACCCTGAGATCATGACCTGAGCTGAAGGCAGAGGCTTTAACCCACTGAGCCACCCAGGCGCCCCCAGAAATCAGTTTCTTAAAAGAACTTCTACAATCTACTCTTTTTAACTTTCAGATGTATACTATAGTATTGTCAGCTATAGTCACCATGCTATAACTTATGTTCCTGAAAATTTGTTCCTTTTGACTGCCTTCACCATTCCCTCCCATCCTTACCTCCACACTCCTGTTTCTTGGTAGATTGGCAACTACCAGCCTGTTTTCTGTATGGTTTTTGTTTTGTTTCATTTTGTTTTGTTTTGGGTTTTTTTGGATTCCTTGTTTAAGGGAGATCATGTAGTATTTTGTCTTTCTCTTCCTGACTTGTTTCACTTAGTACAGTGCCCTCAGGGTCCATCTATGTTTTCACAAATGACAAGATTTCCTTTTTTAAAGGTTGGATTATGTTTGTTTTTTTTTTTAAGAATTTATTTATTTATTTGACAAAGATCACAAGTAGGCAGAGAGGCAGGCGGGGTGGGGACGGGGAGTGGGAAGCAGGCTCCCTGCTGAGCAGAGAGATGGATGTGGGGTTCGATCCCAGATCATGACCCGAGCTGAAGGCAGAGGCTTAACCCACTGAGCCACCCAGTTGCCCCTATATTCTTTTTTATATATTCCACATTTTCTTTATCCATTCATCCATTGATCGGCCTAGGTTGTTTTCCTGTCTTAGTTATTGTAATGCTGCTGCAGGTATTTTTCTTAATGCTACTGGAAATGGAATTTAAATGTTTTTCTTTTCTAAATATTTGTTAGAATATAGATACATTGGGGCGCCTGGGTGGCTCAGTGGGTTAAAGCCTCTGCCTTCGGCTTAGGTCATGATCCCAGGATCCTGGGATCGAGCCCCACATGGGGCTCTCTGCTCAGCGGGGAGCCTGCTTCCCTTCCTCTCTCTCTGCCTGCCTCTCTGCCTACTTGTGATCTCTGTCTGTCAAATGTGTGAATAAAATCTTAAAAAAAAATAGAATATAGGGGCGCCTGGGTGGCTCAGTGGGTTAAAGCCTCTGCCTTCGGCTCAGGTCATGATCCCAGGGTCCTGGGATCGAGCCCCGCATCGGGCTCTCTGCTCAGCGGGGAGCCTGCTTCCTCCTCCCCACTCTCTGCCTGCCTCTCTGCCTACTTGTGATCTCTGTCTGTCAAATAAATTAAAAAAAAAAAATCTTAAAAAAAAATAGAATATAGATACATTATTGTTTTTTGTATATTTTTTATCAGCAGTCTTGCTAAATTACTGTAGTAGTTCATAGATTCTTTGGGGTCTTATACATAATTAGGATTTTTTTTTAAGATTTTATTTATTTATTTGACAGAGAGATCACAAGTAGCCAGAGAGGCAGGCAGAGAGGGGGAAGCAAGCTCCCTGCTTAGCAGAGAGCCCGATGTGGGGCTTGATCCCAGGACCCTGAGATCATGACCTGAGCCGAAGGCAGAGGCTTAACCCACTGAGCCACCCAAGCGCCCCTAGGATTTGTTTGTTTGTTTTTAAAAGATTTTATTTATTTATTTGATAGAGAGATCACAAGCAGGCAGAGAGGCAGGCAGAGAGAGGGGGATGCAGGGTCCCCGCTGAGTAGAGAGCCCGACATGGGCCTCGATCCCAGGACCCTGGGATCACAACTTGAGCCGAAGGCAGAGGCTTAACCCACTGAGCCACCCAGTTGCCCTAGGATTTCTTTTTGGTGAAGCATCTTGTCAGTAGCTTCTGATAAAGGATACCATTGGTAGGTAATATTGAGACCCCATATGCCAAATACTTATACTTGATCTTCATAATTGAGTGGTAGTTTTGCTAAGTTTAGAATTAGAGGTTTAAGGGACGCCTGGGTGGCTCAGTTGGTTAAGCAGCTGCCTTTGGCTCAGGTCATGATCCCAGCGTCCTGGGATCGTGTCCCACATCGGGCTCTTTGCTCCGCAGGGAGTCTGCTTCTCCCTCTGCCACTCTGTATGCCTGTGCTCACTCTCTCTCTCTTTCTCTGACAAATAAATAAATAAAATCTTTAAAAAAAAAAAAAGAATTAGAGGTTTAAGATCGCTTTTCTTCAGAATTCTGATGGCATTGTCTTCTTGCTTCCACTGTTGCTGTTGAGAAGTCTCAGATTCTTCCCCCTCTGTGGAGTCTTTTTTTTTAAATTTCTCCCAGCTTTATTAAAATATAATTGACGGGGAACCTGGGTGGCTCAGTGGGTTAAAGCCTCTGCTTTCGGCTCAGGTCATGATCCCAGGGTCCTGGGATTGAGTCCCACATCGGGCTCTCTGCTTAGCGGGGAGCCTGCTTCCTCCTCTCTCTCTCGGCCTGCCTCTCTGCCTACTTGTGATCTCTGTCTGTCAAATAAATAAATAAAATCTTTAAAAAAAAATAAAATATAATATAATTGATGTATAACATTGTGTAAGCCCTCTGCGAAATCTTTTTTTAAATGTATTTACTTTTTAAATTTTTATTTAAATTTTTATTTATTTTTTAAAATATTTTATTTATTTATTTGACACAGAGATCACAAGTAGGCAGGCAGAGAGAGAGGAAGGGAAGCAGGCTCCCTGCTGAGCAGAGAGCTGGATGCAGGGCTCTATCCCAGGACCCTGAGATCATGACCTGGTCCAAAGCAGAGGCTTAACCCACTGAGCCATCCAGGCACTCCTATTTCTTATTTTATTTTTTAAAGATTTTTATTTATTTATTTATTTGAGAGAGAGAGAGAACATGAGCGAGAGCGAGCACCCAAAGGGGGAGCTGAAGGCAGAAGGAGAGGGAGAAACAGCCTCCCTGCTGAGCTTAACCCCACTGAGCCACCGGGGTGCTCTGACTCTGTGGAATCTCACAGGATCTTCCTTTTGTCCACAGTGTTCTCAGATTTCACAATGATAGGAAACTTTGGTATAACTTTTTTTTATTCCATTGTGTTATGCATTTGTAGATTAACTCGTGTCCTTCAGTTGTAGAAATTTTTCTTGGTTTCTCCCCTCTGTTTTGTCTTTGTTGTTTTCTTTTTAAAAATGATTATATGAATGTTGACCTTCCTGAACTGGTCTTCTCATTTTTCATCTTTGTTTTTCTCTATTTCTGAGAGAGATCTTCAGTTCTTATAGCCCATATATGTGCATATATTTGCTGTCATAGTTTTAATTTTTTAAAATCCTCTGTTTTTTGTTTTTTTCACTGTCCCTTCCCCCCCCTTTTGGCCTCCTGTTCTTATTTTATGGATGCCATATCTTGACATTCTAAAAATATTAATCATATTTTTTGAGGTTTTCTTTTGCTTCAAGTTGTTTTTTGAGGGGTTCCCCCCTTTGTGTTTTTGCCTCTAGGCTTACCTTAAATGTCTGCCAATCCTGTCCACTCATATTTAAGAGTGAAGTAATAAAAGGCAGATTGAAAATTTTGCTTGGTGCACAAGGGCAAAACTAGTGACCTGCTAGATGTTACAGTACAGTGATCAGGCTGGGCTAGTTTGGGGAGTCCCCATTTGTTGTTGTTTTTTTTTTTTTTAAGATTTTGTTTATTTATTTGACAGCCAGAGATCACAAGTAGGCAGAGAGGCAGGCAGAGAGTGGGGGGGGGGGGAAGCAGGCTGCCTGCCGAGCAGAAAGCCCAACTTGGGGTTCGATCCCAGGACTCTGGGATCATGACCTGAGCTGAAGGCAGAGGCTCAACCCACTGAACCACCCAGGTGCCCCCCATTTGATGTATCTTTACAGTTTTGTTTTTTAAACTAATTTACTGAGATATAATTGACTTTTTTTTTTTTTTTTTTTACCCCAGTGGGGGTGGTCATCTACTTCAGAGAAGGAGGCTTGCTTTTATCTTGCATTCATCGGCCTGGTTGGCAGTCTTCGAGTCAGGTGAAAAAAGAAAGTCCAGGATCTTACCATTCACTTAGTGAGATTTCTTCACACTCAGTTCTACTCAGTTCAACCGTGGCAGAGAATAAACCTCCAGCCTCCTATTAGTGTGGTGTGGGCTTGTCACTGATGAGCATGGGGGAGAGGTTCCGGAGGTCTGAATACTCTTATATGAGTTTTGACTGGTCTTCCTATTTTCAGCACCAGTTGCACTTGGTGCCTCAGATTTCTGAGTTTTTCCATGATTCACTGGAGGAAGTAAGCCTACTCCTTGGGCCTTCTGACCATAAGTCTGGATTTAAATTTCTCTGGTCTTCTAAGTTAGTTACTACTTACCCTCCTGGTTTCCAGCTTTCAAAATTTTGTTGTTTTGTTTGGCCTTCTAGGTTTATGACTTTTTAAAAAATAAAGTTTATAAACTTAGTAATTTGTATGGAAGCAACTGTAAATATACATGTTGACACACAATTTTAACCAAAAGTCCAAATGTCTTTTCTGCTGTTACACCTAACATTAACCCAGCTGACGGTGCCATGAGTTTCTGTAGCATTTATTGTGGGAATAAAAGGCTTTACTTTCCAAGCTAAAAGAAGCATTTTATTACTGTTAGTAAAATACAAAGGGCTTTTAGTATTAATATTGAAAGGTACTTCTGAAATATCTGAAGTTTACTTTTCAGAGTTCAGTAAGAACTTCAGGGATTTCCTTTTTTTTTTAATATTTCATCTTAATTTTAGGATAATTTAAGTATTACAACAATTCTGAATTAAACTTTTTAGATTGGGATTTTTTAATCAATAAAGATTCATTCTTTCTTGACTTTAAAGCCTGTGGCACCTATTATAACATCATTAGGTATAGCTACTCACTTTATTTTTCCCATACTGTTAATTAACAGTTTAAAAATTTGTGTTGGTCTCTGGCAGACTTTTGAAACTTTTAGCAAGTTAATAAGAAAACATGTTTTGATTGCTTTTTGTTATGTTGGAAACATATCCTATAGCAGATGTGAGCTGATGACATAGCAGAAAAACTCAGCAGTGGGAGTGTCCTCATTTCACACTAACTCCAGGCACTAATCCAAATACAACAGTAAACACTCTTCATTTGCTGTCAGCTGAGCTATTACCAAGTATAGTTGTGTTTAGGACTGGGAATCTTTTTCTTAACCTGTTTAATGATATGTTTAATAATAGGATAGCAGGAATAATTGAAATACATTTCACTATTAAACATTTAATTATTTTTTTATCATGGCGAAAATTTCATATGAAAATAATTAGTGATATAATAAAATTACTTCGACATTTGCGCATTGGGAATTACCAAAATTCTGTGCCAAGACAATGTATACTTTATTTATATATATTAATTTTTTTTGAATTTTTGGTTATGCATCTTCAGGCCTCTTTTTCTTTGCCCAGAAATATTCGGTTTTTGCTAAGTTTAGCATTTTTTTTAAAAGATTTTATTTATTTGACAGAGATTACAAGCAGGCCGAGAGGCAGGCAGAGAGAGAGAAGGCAAAGCAGGCTCCCCGCTGAGCAGAGAGCCCATCCCAGGACCCTGAGATCACAACCCCAGCTGAAGGCAGAGGCTTTAACCCACTGAGCCACCCAGGCACCCCGTGGTTTCGCATTTTGGAAGGGAGGATAGAGGGCCAGAGAAAGTTACAGTGAGAGCACATTAAGTTAAAAAGATCTTGGGAGGACCTAAGGAGTATGAGAAAGAGTGGACAGGAAAGCTTAGAGCATGAGGAGACAGTGGAATTACAGAAGCCTGGGAAATAAAACGGTTCAGGAAGATAAAATGTTAAATGTGGGGAAATGCTTCTTGGTAGTCAGAGATGTGGACTAAAAAAGAATCTGTTCCTCATTTAATAAGGTCCTTTGCATTTGTGGCTTATACTTAACTTATCTTTTAATTTCACAACTGAATGGTGAGATGAAATGATGCATATAAAACATTTAGTCCAATGCCTGCCCCTTAATAAGCCTTTGTAAGTATTATTTAATCGCCACTGCCATTTATCATTGTTTACCTGTTTCTTTAGTCTAGAAATTTGATAGTCATCCATGGTTTTTCCCTTCCTTTCGGTCCCCAAATCAAATCAATCTCTAGGTCTCATTGATTATACTTCCTGAATGTCTTAAACTTAGTCTTCTTTCCTATTGTCTCTGCCTTTGTTTTCATGTGTAAGCCTTTTTACATTCTTTTCCCTCTGCCTTTAAGGTCTCTTTCCACTTTGGCATCAGTTTACCTCAGGTATCACCCTTCTATAAATCTCCCCCTAATCATTTCAGTACCTAATCGATACCTTATTTTTTTTTTAACTTTTTTTTTTTTTAAGATTTTATTTATTTATTTGACAGATCACAAGTAGGCAGAGAGGCAGGCAGAGAGAGAAGGGAGGAAGCAGGCTCCCTGCTGAGCAGAGAGCCCGATGCGGGGCTCGATCCCAGGACGCTGGGATCATGACCTGAGCCGAAGGCAGCAGCTTTAACCCACTGAGCCACCCAGGCGCCCCTTTTTTTAAACTTTAAAAAAAAAAAGATTTTTATTTATTTATTTGACAGACAGAGATCACAGGTAGGCAGAGAGGCAGGCAGAGAGAGAGGAGGAGCAGGCTCCCCGCTGAGCAGAGAGCCCGATGCAGGGCTCTATCCCAGGACCCCAGAATCACAACCTGAGCCGAGGGCAGAGGCTTTAACCCACTGAGCCACCCAGGCGCCCCTATTACATCTTTTATAATAGCTACAGAACAATGTATCAGAGGAGTAGACCACTCTTTAGTATTTGAACCAAAAAACACAAATCTGAGTTTATTACTTGCTTAAGAGCTTTACTGGTCAATCACAGTCTGTCCAAGTAGAGCAGACTACTGATAACTTATATGGTTTTGAGAAGTATAAAGTTTAGGGCTTAGTTTTTTTTTGCAGCCATGGTGGGTTGGCATCAACAGTGGAAGAAGATTAGTTGGATAAGACAGTTAATGATTGGTTGGTATTCTGAAGTGTATTTGTTGAAGTGTGCCCCGTTGGCTGGCTTTCAGAAGCAAAGGCCTGTCGCTGACTGGTTGGCTTATAAAAACATAGTCACCAAGACAAGTTGTTTTTATCTTGGTTTAAAATTAGTTCTTGTTGTTCTATACCTGTACAACTGTCAGGTATTGATTAAACAATTTAAAACTGTCTAGGGGCTATTTTAGTATGGCTGCAGTATAATCAGTCTTTTGCTACTGGTATATGAACTTTCTGTTCTTGGTGAGATCAAGGGTTGTCCAGATCTTTAACAGTATTGTTGATTTTTCCTAAAGCTAAGGTGTGGGGGCATCTGAATTGGCTCAGTTGGTTCAGCCTCTGTCTTTGGCTCATGTCATGATCCCAGGGTCCTGGGATTGAGCGCAGTGTTGGGCTCCCTGCTCAGTGGGGAGTCTGCTTCTCCCTTTCCCTCTGCTGCTCCCCCTGCTTGTATGCTCTTTCTCTCAAATAAATAAATAAAATCTTTAAAAAATGAAAATTAAAAAAAGATAAGATTTGATCTTTCTCTCTTTGAAACTGAAGTCTGATTTTCAATTCCAGTGCCTGTAAGCGTCTTCATCCCTTCATTGAAGGGAGAGTCATTTTCCCCAACTTTACTGTGTTGAATCCTTTTCCTACTTATTTGAAATGTTGTCTATTATTCTCTTAGTAACTCCAGTCTGTATAATTGACCTGATTCATTTCCTCTTTTAATTATTGCAGCTTTTTAGGTTGCTTTTCTGTCTGGTGGGGGGTGGTCCCATCATTACTGGCTTTTGTCTGAAACTGTTATTTTCATACATTTTCTCTTTTACATGAAGTTTATAATCACCTTGCCAAGTTCTACCAGTTCATTTGGTTAGCAGTATGTATGTATTGCTATTACAATGGTATGATTATACTGGTTATGCAAAGAACCCTAATGCTTTTTAAAAATAATTGTGTATTAGTCATCCATTTTTTTTTTAAAATATTTATTTGACAGACAGAGATCACAAGTAGGCAGAGAGGCAGGCAGAGAGAGAGAGGGAAGCAGGCTCCCTGCTGAGCAGAGAGCCCGATGCAGGGCTCGATCCCAGGACCCTGGGACCATGACCTGAGCCGAAAGCAGAGGCTTTAACCCACTGAGCCACCCAGGCGCCCCAGTCATTCATTTTTTTTAAAGCTTTTTGTAGGTTTGCATTTTCATAATATGAAAGTAGAAATAGGAGTATAATAAACTCCTGTATATCCATTACTCAGTTTCCATAATTAACTTATAGTAAATCTTATTTTATATGTACCTTATCCACTCCTGCCCATTATTTTGTCATTGATTTCAGACAATATTTCATTTTTTAATATTTCAGCATGTATTTCTAAGGTATGAAGGTTCCCTTTTAAAAAGTAATCATAATACTGTTATTATAGCTGAAAAAGTTAGTAATCCCATGATATTCAGTCAACAAGACTCTTAAATATCTTTATGTTTTAGCCACTGTCCTAATGCATTTTACAACCATTAATTCATTGAATCCTCAAACCAAGCTGCTTAATAAGTGCTATAAACCTGATTCTGCAGATGAGAAAACAGGCACAAGTTAATTATCTTGCTTGGGATAATAGCTCATGAGTGGCAGAGTTGGGAGTCAAACCCAGGCAGTCTAGCTTCTTGAGTGGATATCCTTAACCATCACTCTTTGGTGCTGCTGCTGCTGCTGCTGCTGCTTCTTCTTCTTCTTCTTTTTTTTTTAAAGTAGGCTCCACATCCAGTTTGGAGCCCTACAAGGGACCTGAACTCATGACCCTGAGATCAAGACCTGAGCTGAAACCAAGAGTCAGATGCTCATCTGACTGAGCCACCCAGGCTCCCCTTCCATGCTGCTTTTCATACTGTTGCATATTATATGTTCTTTATAAATTTAATATTATATGTTCTTTATAAATTTTCATGCAACTGGGGATGCCTGGGTCATGCTCAGGTCATGACCTCGGGGTCCTGGGATTGAGTCCCATGTTGGGCTCCTCGCTCAGTAGGAGTCTGCTTCTCCCTCTCTCCCCGCCCCTACCGTCCCCTTTCATGGTCTCTCTCGCTCACTCTCTCAAATAAATAAAATTTAAAAAATTTTTTCATGCAGCTATACCTAGTTACTCTGCAGAGATTTCTTTTAATATATTTAGTAGTCTAGGAAGACATTTTGGGAGACTGAAACATTTGGCTACACGGACAGTTTTAAATTTTATTGATTATTTGTTTCTAGAAAGGACAATCTAATTTCCCCCATAGAAATGTGATAGAGGAGGTTACATTTTCAACTTATTGTGAAATTCCCAGCTTATTAATGGAATTTTCAATCTTATCCAGATATTGATTATATAGCTATATAATCATTAGTAAAACTTTCTAAAGTACAAACAGATTTTGGAGATGAGATTGATTAAATGGACAAGATAAGAGGGCGTCTGGGTGGCTCAGTTAGTTCCCTTGGCTCAGGTCATGATCCCACCATCCTGGGATCAAGTCCTACATCCGGCTCCCTGCTTGGTGGGGAGTCTGCCTCTCCCTCTGTAATTCCTCTCTGCTCATGATCTCTCCCTCTCCCTCTCAAATAAATAAATAAAATATTAAAAAAAAATAAATGGACAAGATAGGAAAAGTCTCCTAGCTTACCTCTTTTATTCTCTCCAGCCTACCTTTTCAGTGCTTTTCAGAGTCGTCTTTCTAAAATACACATCTTGCTGTTATTTTTTTATATTATTTTTTTTATTTTAAATTTATTTATTTGTTAAAGAGAGAGAGAGAGTGAGCACAGGCAGACAGAGTGGTAGGCAGAGACAGAGGGAGAGGCAGGCTCCCCGCCGAGCAAGGAGCCGGATGTGGGACTCCATCCCAGGATGCTGGGATCATGACCTGAGCCGAAGACAGCTGCTTAACCAACTGAGCCACCCAGGAGTCCCATTGCTGTTATTTTTTTAAATTAAATACTATTCTCTGTTGTCTGCTACTATTATATATCTACTACTATCGCCTAAACAAGGCTTCAACCTATCTTCATTCAGAATTGTTTTATCTGTTGTAGTTACCAGCATGCATCCCACTAGCCATACCTGATCTATATCCTTATATCCTTAGCTGTCACTCTTTGTACCACATTTATTCAGGTTTTTTCCTCTGCTTGTATCTACCAGAGAACTACTCAGGCAACCCCTAACCCCAGTACCAGTACATAGTAGCACTCAGTAAACGTTGAACAAATGAAGTCTTTCCTGTTTTTGCTCAGCAGACTAAATCACTTTTCTTTGCATAAGAACATATTGTTGGGGCGCCTGGAGCCCCGCATCGGGCTCTCTGTTTAGCAGGGAGCCTGCTTCCTCCCCTCTCTCTGCCCGCCTCTCTGCCTACTTGTGATCACTCTCTCTCTGCCAAATAAATAAATAAAATCTCTTAAAAAGAAAAAAAGAACATATTGTTAAGTGTTATAACATGATTCTTTCTTAGATGGATTTTGGGGTGGGGTGTGGGTGAGATTATTTTCACCTCTAGGTCCTCAGTATCCAACCTGAAAATGCTGAATAAGATTTTAAATGAATAATGGGAAAATAGGCTTATTTACATTTTAACTTTCAAGAACCGATTTGGGATCTTACTACTTTTGGTGGGAGGTAGTCCAAGGTATATGTATGTTTGTTTGTTTTTGCTCACCTACTGCTGCTTGGTCATTTGGAAACCAGCACATGATTTCTTATTTAATACTTATTAGTTGTAGTTTGAGAATATCCTAAACATTATCTTTTTGAGTCCCAATGAATATTCCAGAATTTTCCTGACCTTGGATCTTAGGAATCTTCAGGCACAGAAAATGTTTAAGGCAGAGAATAGAAACTGAACTTAGAGTGATCAAACTGCCCCCCTTCACACCTTACCTTTTATGCTTGTCTATGGAGAGACTGTTCTGTAAAGGAAGCAGTTGTGAACATCTGTATCTATTCTCTTCTCTCAAGTACCAGGAATGCATGACTGTGTAACTAGTTTAACTGCTTTGTTTCCTTAAGATTTCAGAGCTAATCAGAAAGGGTTTTATTTAGCCCTGTTTTGCTCATTCATGAATGCTGAGCTCTAGGATCAAAACAAATAGAAAAATTTAAAAAGCATATAATACAAAATAGCTAGGGAGAAGCATCTAGATTTCTATACTTATTTTTGCTACTTCAGTGCTTTCAATGTAAGAATTTTAATTCTCATTTAATTGCTGATTCTAAGTTTAAGTTCAAGTTTAGTATTTCAGTAGCACTGAGAACAGGTGATATAACTTGTCCTGTTACAGAGTAAAAAACCATTCAGTAATACAGATTTGGGCAAAATGTGATTGGCAATTGGTTCCTTGGTCTTTTTTTTTTTTTTTAAGATTTTACTTATTGCCCTGTGCAGGACTTGATCCTACGACCTGTAGATCATGACCCAAGCCTCAGGCAGAGGCCTAACTGACGGCGCCACCCAGGTGCCCAGCTCCTTGGTCTTTTAATGAACTCCTAGTAAAAGAGCACTTGAAATTTTTGGACCCCACTTAGCATTTTGGGAAGATTTTACTCTTTTTAAGTCTCTCTGGTTGGCCTGCTAAATTTAAAAACAAATACTAAGTTTTGCTATAAATGTTATCTGGGATTCTGGTTATGTAGATAGAGCTGCAGGAAAATGGGTTATCTAAGCGCCTTGGCTTATCTTTCTTGTATATGTATGCTAAAAATTTCTGACCAGGAATTCCTTAAGGCATTTATAGGAAACATTTTTAAGAAGTTGTTTTTGTGGTATTTATAATTTGTAAAGCTTTCATATACAGTATCATATATTGTTTGAGATATTTTATTGTTTCAAAGTGCTATTACTTTATTGTTAATTTCAGTTGTTCATCGCAAGTATATAGAAATAGTTATTTTTGTATATTAACACTGCATCCTGCTGCCTTCCTAAACTCATATATTTGCTCTAGGAGCTTTTTTATAGATTCTTTGGCATTTTCTTCATAGATAGTTGTCATCTGTGAATAGAGATGGTTTTAGTTCTTCATTTGTAATCTGTATGCCCTTTATTTCCTTTCTTTATTACATGGGCTAAGACCTCATTTCAGTGTTGAATAAGAGTGATAGGAGCAGACATCCTTGCATTACTTCTCATCTCGGGGGGGGGGGGCACATTCAGTCTTTCACCATTAGGTGTGATGTTAGCTGTAGGGTTTTGTAGATAACCTTTATTGGGTTAAAGAAATACCATATTCCTATGTTGCCGACAGGTTTTTTTTTTTAAATCATGAATTAAGTGTTTACTTTTTCATATGCTTTGCCTGTACCTGTTGAGATGATCCTGTGTTTTTTCTTGCTTAATCTGTTAAATTAGACATTTTACACAGTGTAAAGTGATTTACAGTTTTAAAATGTTGAACCAGTCTTGAATTTCTGTGATAAGGCACACTTGGTCATGATTTATTATTCTTTTTAATATATTGCTGGATTCCATTTGTAAGAACTTTGTTGAGGTTTTTTATATCTTTGTTCATAAAGGATATTGGTTTGTAGTTTAATTTTTTAAAATGTGTTTGTCTGGTTTCTGTATCAGGTATTGCTAGTATCATAGGATGAATTGGAAATTATTTCCCCTTATTGCATTTCCTATAAGAGTTTATTTAAATTAGTGTTATTGCTTCCTTAAATACTAGATAGAACTTGCCATTAATGCTGTCTGGCTCAGGAGACTTCTTTCTGTAAAGACTTAAATAAAATTAAAAATTTTTAAAGATTTTATTTTTTAAGTAATCTCTGCACCCAGTGTGGCGCTTCAACCCACAACCCTGTGATCAAGAGTCATATACTCCACCAACTGAGCCAGTCAAGTACTCCAAAATTCAATTTCTTAATAGATATGGGACCATTCAGGTTATATATTTCATCTTAAGTAGGTTTGGTACTTTGTGTTTTTCAATTATTTGTCTATTTCATAGAATTTGTTGAATTTTGTGAGCATAAAGTTATATATAATATTTTCTCATCATTCTTTTAATATTGGTAGGATTAGTAGTGCTGTCACCTGTTCTGGTCTTAATACTTGTATTTATACACTCTATTTTTTATTGGTTTGGCTAGGGATTTGTCAGTTTTCTTGACCTTTCAGATTTCAGAGATCTAGCTTCTGGTTCTATTAATGTCTCTGGTTGTTTTCATGTTTTTCAGTTCCAATGAGTTCCACTTTTATCTTAATTCAGTTTTTTTCTGCTAACATTTGGTTTAATTTCTTAGTTTTCTAAATTTTGTTAAGCAGAAGTTTACATCATTGAATTGAGGGCATTCACCTTTTATTTTAAATTATTATTGAAGTATCATTGACTACAATATTGTATTAGTTTCATCTGTACAAGGTAGGGATTCAACATCTATATACATTACAAAGTGATAACCACAGTAAATCCAGCTACCATCTGTTAAACTGTACAAAAGTGTTACAGTATTATTAACTGTATTCCCTATGTTGTACATTGTACCCCCAAGTCTTATTTATTTAAGATTTTATTTACTCACTTGACAGAGAGAGAGATCTCGAGAGACACAGCGAGAGACGGAATACAAGCAGGGGAGTGGGAGAGGGAGAAGCAGGCTTCCCGCTGAGCAGGGAGTCCTATGGGGGGCTTGATCCCAGGACCCTGGGATCATAACCTGACCCGAAGGCAGACACTTAATGACTGAGCCACCCTGGTGTCCCTGTCTTTCTTATTTTAAACTGGAGATTTGTTCCTTTTAATCCATTTCCCCTCTGTTGTCTGCTGCCTCCTTCCCCTCTGACAACGACTAGATTGTTCTTTTTCTTTATGAATCTGTTTCTGTCTCTCTTTTGTTTTTTAGATTGCACATGTAAGTGAAATAATTCAGTAATTGCCTTTCTTTGCCCGACTTATTTCACTTAACATAATACCTTTTAGGTATTGTCCATGTTGTTGCAAATGGCAAGATTTTGTTCCCTTTTTTATAGTTGAGTAATTCTTCATTGTATATTTATGTACCACATCTTCTTTATCCATTCATCTGTCTAAAGACACTTAAGTTGCTTCTGTATCTTGGCTTTTGTAAATAATGCTGCAGTGAACATGGGTGTGCATATACATTTTTGAATTAGTATTTTCATTTTCTTCAGATAAATACCCAGAAGTGGGATTGCTTGATCATAGAGTAGTTCTATTTTTAATTTTTTTTAAAGATTTTATTTATTTATTTGACAGAGATCACAAGTAGGCAGAGAGGTAGGCGGGGGGGGGAAGCGGGCTCCCTCCTGAGCAGAAAGCCTGATGCGGGGCTCGATCCCAGGACCCTGGGATCACGACCCAAGCCAAAGGCAGAGGCTTTAACCACTGAGCCACCCAGGCACCCCTATTTTTAATTTTTTGAGGGACCTTCATACTGTTTTCCATAGTGGCTGCACCATTTTGCATTCCACCAAGAGTGGCCAAGGGTTCCCTTTTCTCCATATCCTTACCAACACTTGTTATTTTTCTTTTTGATGTTGGTCAGTCTGAAGGTATGAGGTGATAATCTCTTTGTGGGCTTGATTTGCATTTTCCTGATGATTAGTGATGTTGACTCTTCATGTGTCTGCTGGCCATCTGTATCTTTGGAGAAATGTGTGTTCCGGTCCTCTGCCCAGTTTTTAATTGGATTGTTTGCTTTTTTTGATAATGAGTTGTGTGAGTTCTTTATTTTGGGTATTACCCTTTTATACCACTTGCAAATACCTTCTTCTGTTTAGTAGGTTACCTATTTGTTTTGTTTCTTTCACTATGTAAAAGCTTTTTATTTTTTAAAGTTTTTTTTTTTAAAGATTTTATTTATTTATTTGATAGAGATTACAAGTAGGCAGAGAGGCAGGCAGAGAGAGAGGAGGAAGCAGGCTTCCCGCTGAGCAGAGAGCCCGATGGGGGGCTCAATCCCAGGACCCTGGGATCATGACCTGAGCCGAAGGCAGAGGCTTAACCCACTGAGCCACCCAGGCGCCCCTGTAAAAGCTTTTTGGTTTGGTGTAGCCCCATTTGCTTATTTTTGCTTTTGTTTTCCTTTCCTGAGAAGATCAATCTCCCCCCCCCCCAAATATTGCTCAGACAGAGATGTATAAGAGTTTACTGCCTATGTTTTCTAGAACTTTTAGGAGTTTTAGGTTTCCATTCTTTTTTTAAAAAATTTTTATTTTTTATTAACATATAATGTATTATTAGCCCCAGGGGTACAGGTCTGTGAATTGTCAGGCTTACACACTTCACAGCACTTCACCATAGCACATTAGGTTTCCATTCTTAAAAACATTTAACTTTTTATTCTCTTTGAGGTTTTTTTGTAATATGGTAAAATAAGGTGGTAATTTCATACTTTTGCATGTAGTTGTCCAGTTTTGCCAGCACCATTTATTGAAGAGACTGTTCCTCATTGTATATTCTTGTCTTGTCAAAGATTAATTAACCGTGTAAGTTAAGTTTATAATTTAACCTTAAACACTTATACACCATATAAGTGTGAGTTTATTTCTCAGTTGTTCTGTTCTAATGGTTTGTGTGTCTGCACTTGTGTTAGTACCATACTATTTTGGTTACTGTACCTTTTAGTGTAGTTTGAAATTAGGGAGTATGTGATGCTTCTGGCTTTGTTCTTCTTTCTCAAGATGGCTTGGGCTATTCAGGGTCTTTTGTGGTTTCATAGAAATTTTCAGATTATTCTAATTCTGTCAAAAGTGCCATTGGTACTTTGATAAGAATTGGATTGAATCTGTAGATTGCTTTGGGACTATGGACGTTTTAACTGTATTCTTCCATGAGCACCGTATATATTTCCATTTGTTTGTGTCCTCTCCAGTTTCTTTCATCAGTGTTTTTCTTATAGTTTTCAGAGTACAGGTCTTTCACCTCCTTGGTTAAATTTATTCCTAGGTATTTTATTCTTTTTGATACAGTTGTGAATAGGATTGTTTTTCTTGGTTTCCTTTTTTAAAAAAATTTTTTATTTAAATTCAATTAACATATAATGTATTATTTGTTTCAGAGATAGAGGTCAGTGATTCATCAGTCTATATAATACCCAGTGCTCTTTACATTGCTTGCCCTCCTCACTGTCCCATCACCCAGTTACCCCATCCCTCCCACTCTTCTCCCCTCCAGCAACCCTCAGTTTGTTTCCTGTGGTTAAGAGTCTCTTACAGTTTGTCTCCCTCTGATTTGGTCTTTTATTTTTTTCATCTCTTCACCTATGATCCTCTGTTTTGTTTTCTGAATTCCACATATCAGCGAGATCTGTGATAATTGTCTTTCTCTGATTGGCTTATTTTGCTTAGCATAACACCCTCTAATTCTATCCATGTCGTGTTTTTGTTTTTTTTTTTTTTTAATTTTTCCATGTCGTATCTTTGATGGCTGAGTAGTATTCCATTGTATGTGTGTATACACACACACACATACAAACCCCCCACATCTTTCTTATCCATTTAGCTGTCGATGGACATCTGGGCTCTTTCTGTAGTTTGGCTATTGTGGACATTGCTGATGTGAACATTGGGGTGCACATGCCCCTTCGGATCACTACATTTGTATCTTTGGGATAAATACCAAATAGTGTAATTGCTGAGTCGTAAGGTAGCTCTATTGTCATCCTTTTGAGGAACCTCCATACTGTTCTCCAGAGTGGCTGTACTAGCTTGTGTTCCCACCAACACTGTAAGAGGGTTCCTCTTTCTCTACATCCTCACCAATATCTATTGTTTCCTGACTTGTTAATTTTAGCCATTCTGACTGGGTGAGGTGGTATCCCATCGTGGCTTTGGTTTGTATTCCCTGATGCCGACTGATGTTGAGCATTTTTTCATGTGTCTGTTGGCCATCTGGATGTCTTTACAGCAATGTCTGTTCATGTCTTCTGCTCATTTCTTAACCGGATTATTTGTTCTTTGGGTGTTGAGTTTGATAAGTTCTTGATAGATTTTGGATACTAACCCTTTATCAAATGTGTCAGTTTCCAGTATCTTCTCCTTTTGGTTTTGTTGAGTTTCCTTTGCTGTGCAAAAGCTTTTAACTTGCCAAAATCTCAATAGTTCATTTTGCCTTTGTTTCCCTTGCCTTTGGAGACGTGTCTAGCAAGAAATTGCATCCGAGGTTGAAGAGGTTGCTTCCTCTGTTCTCAAGGATTTTGATGGCTTCCTGTCTCACATTTAGGTCTTTCATCCATTTTGAATCTGTTTTGTGTATGGTGTAAGGAAATGGTCCAGCTTCATTCCTCTGCATGTGGCTGTCCAATTTTCCCAGCACCCATTTGTTGAAGAGACTCCCCCCAACATTGGATATTCTTTCTAGCTTTGTCAAAGAATAGTTGACCATAGAGTTGAGGGTCCATTTCTGGGTTCTCTGTTCTGTTCCAGTGATCTTTGTGTCTGTTTTTGTGCCACTACCATACTGTCTTGATTACAACTTTGTAATAGGGTTTAAAATCTGTGATTGTGATGCCACGGCTTTGGTTTTCTTTTTCAACATTCCTTTGGCCATTTGGGGTCTTTTCTGGTTCCATACAAATTTTAGGATTATTTGTTCCACTGCTGTGAGAAAAAAGTTGATGGTATTTTGATAGGGATTACATTGAATGTATAGATTGCTCTATGTAGCAGATAACAATATTCATTCTTCCAATCCATGAGCATGGAATGGTTTTCCATTTTCTTAGTTTCTTTTCTGACAGTTCATTAGCATACAGAACTGTAACTGATTTGTGTATATTAATTTTATATTGCAACTTTACTGAATTGATTCTGATAGGTTTTTTTGGTGGAGTCTTTAGGGTGTTCTGTATGTGGTATCATGTTATCTGCAAATAATGACAATTTTACTTATTCTTTTCCAATTTGGATGTCCTCCCCTTACTCCCTTTATCCTTCCCTCCCCCCTCTTTCCCTTTGTCCCTCTCTCTCTCTTTCTTTCTTTTTTTTTTTTAAGATTTTACTTATTTGTCACAGAGAGAGAGAGAGAGAGTGAGCGAGCACGAGAACAAGCAGGGGTAGCGGCAGGTGGAGGAAGAAGCAGGCTCCCCTCTGAGCAAGAAGCCCAATGTGGGATTTGATCCCAGGACCCTGGGATTATGACCCGAGCCAGGCGTGTCTCTCTTTTCCCTTTTCCTTTCCTATTGATGTGGGTACAACCTCCAATACTATGTTGAATAAAAGTGTCAAGAGTGGGCATTCTTTTCTTGTTTCTCATCCTAGAGGAAAAGTTTCCAGCTTTTCAGGATTAACTATGATGTTACCTGTGGCTTTGTTACATATGGCCTTTATTATGTTGTGATGTGTTCTCTCTCTACTCACTTGGTTAAGAGTTTTTATCATAAATGGGTGTTGAATTTTATGAAATGCTTTTTCTGCATCTTTTGAAATGAATATATCATTTGTCCTTCATTTCGTTAATGTGTATCCTTGTTGCTTGATTTGCAGATATTTAACCATCCTTGCATCCCCCGAATGAATCCACATTGATCATGGTGTATAAGATCCTTTCAATGTATTGTTGGAACTTACTTTGCTAACATTTTATTGCAGGTGTTTGCATCTATGTTTGTCATATTGACCTATAATTTTCTCTTTTTTTTTGTGCCGTCTCTGTCTGATTTTGGTATCGGGATAATTCTGGCCTTGTAGAATGTATTTGGAAGCTTTCCTTCTATTTTTGGAATAGTTTGAAGAGAGTAGGTATTAACTCTAAAATGTTTGGTAGAATTTGCCTGTGAATCCACCTGGTCCCAGACATTTATTTTTTGATAACTGATTCAGTTTCATTACTAGTAATTGGTCTGTTCACATTTTTTCTTTCTTTAAAAGATTTTACTTATTTATTTGACAGAGACAGAGAGCACAAGTAGAGGAAGCAGCAGGCAGAGGGAGGAGCAGGCTCCCCATCAAGCAGGGAGCCCAATGCAGGGCTCAATCCCAGGACCCTGGGATCATGACCTGAGCCGAAGGTTGCCACTTAATAACAACTGAGCCACCCATACGCCCCTGTTCAGATTTTCTATTTCTTCCTGATTCAGTTTTGGAAGATTGTATGTTTCTAGGAATTTATCCATTCCTTTTAGGTTACCCAGTTTGTTGGCATATAACTATTTATAGTAGTCTCTTAAGATTGGCTTTCTGTGGTATTGGTTATAACTTCCCTTTCATTTCCGAATTTATTTGTGCTTTTTCTCTTTTTGATGAATCTGGCTAGAGGTTTATCAATTGTGTTCATCTTTTCAAAGAATAAGCTCTTAGTTTCATTGGTCTTTTTTATTGTTTTTTAGTCTGTATTTTACTTACTTGCACTCTGATCTTTATTATTTCCTTCCTTTTACCAACCTCGGGTTTGTTTATTCTTCTGTTTCTAGTTCCTTTAGGTGGAAGTTTAGATTATTTGAAATTTTTCTCATTTCTTGGGATAAGTCTGTATTGCTCTAAACTTCCCTCTTAGAACTGTTTTTGCTATCCTAGTGGATTTGAAGTGGTATCTCATTATGCTTTTGATATGCATTTCCCCGAGGCTAATGATGTTGAGCATCTTTTCTTGTGCTTATTGGCCATTTGTTTATCTTTTCTGGGAAATGTTTATTCACATGCTTTGCCCGTTTCCCCCCCCCCCCCCCCCCCGATTGAGTTACAGGTTCCCTTTGTTCTTTGAAAGTAGAGTGTTCCTATGAAAACTTTTATAAGGGGTGCCTAGGTGGCTCAGTCACTTAAGCATCTGCCTTCAGCTCAGGTCATGATCTCAGGGTCCTGGGATCAAGCTCCACATCAGGCTTCCCTACTCAGAGGGGACCCTGCTTCCCCCTCTCCCTCTGCTGCTCCCCTGCTTGTACTCTCTGTCAAATAATAAATAAAATCTTAAAAAAAAAAAACTTTATAAGCCAAAGTGGCTTATAAAAAATTTGAGTGTTCCTCAACCCAAAACATAACTTGTTAGGCTTTTCTTTTTTTTTTTTTTTTTTTTGTTAGGCTTTTCTAATACCTTAGGGCATTATCTTGCTAACAGATATACAAAATAAATCCAGGTAAAGCTCAGATGCTCACAGACACAGTTCAAAGCTATGGCAGTGAGTTGCCGAAGGAGTTTGGCAGTGCTACATTTGTTGCTCAGGGTGTATTGTACGCTGCTTCTATTAACAGCTTGCTGCAAAACAAACATTGAATTCCATTTTCACTTTTTGTGTTTCTTTCACAGAAGTGAAAATCCTCTTCAATACATTTTTTTTTTCTGTTAGTGAAAACAGATACTAATGTTCTTTTATGAAAGAAAAGTGGTGTGATCTGAACTTCTGGAAAAGCAGAGGATACCTGTATTCCTCCTTATTGTTTAGTTGTAAGCATTCTTTTTCTTTAAATTTAAAAAATTTTTTTAAAAAGGATTTATTTATTTATTAGAGAAAGAGAGAGAGAGTAAGAGAGGGAACGCAGCAGGGGGAGTGGGATTGGGAGAGATAGGCTTTCCGCTGAGCAGGGAGCCTGATGCAGGACTTGATCCCAGACCCTGGGATCATGACTTGAGCGGAAGGTAGATGCTTAATGACTAAGCTACCCAGGTGCCTCTAATTTAAAGATTTTTAAAGAGAGAGAGTGAGCCAGTGCGGGGCCGGGTTGCGGGGGTGGGGGGGGGGCAGAAGGAGAAAGAGTCCCAAGTGGACCCTGGTTGAGCGCACAGCCAGATGCAAGTCTCAATCCCATGAGCCTGAGATCGTGACCTGAGCCGAAATCAAGAGTCGGATGCTTAGCTGACTGTGCCACCCAGGTGCCTCTAATTATAAACATTCCTTGCATATTCCAGATATGTATCCCTTACCAGAAAAATAATTTGAACATATTTTTTCTCATTCTGTGGGTGGGTTTTTTTTTTTTTTTCATTTTCTTTATGGTGTGTGTCTATTGTTCCTTCTCATATTCCTATTTCATGTATGTTACACCTTTTTGTAGTTGTCCCACAGTCCTTGGATATTCTGGTTTTTTCAGTCTTTGATCTCTCTGCTTTTCAGTTTTCATGAATTCTTTTGATATAACCTCTAGCCCAGAGATTCTTTCCTCAGCTGTGTCCTGTCTTAATAAGCTCATCAGAGGCATTCTTCATTTTTGTTACAGTGTTTTTTAATCTCTAGCATTTCTCTTTAGTTCTTTCTTAGGACTTCCAACTCTCTGCTTACATTGGCTGTTTTTGTATGCTACCTACCTAATTCATTAAAATCCTTAGAATATTAATCAGAGTTTTAAATTCCCAGTCTGATAATTCCAAAATATGTGCCATATTTTTTGTTGTGATGATTATTCTATTTATTTCTTATATCTCTTTCTTGTATGCCTTGTGATTTTTTTTTTATTTTTTTGATAGCTGGATATGATATACCCAGATATAAGGAACTCTGTAAATAGGTCTTTTTTTTTTTTTTTAGCATTTTTAAAAAGATTTTATTTATTTATTTGACAGAGAGAGAGATCACAAGTAGGCAGATGGGCAGGCAGAGAGAGAGGAGGGGAAGCAGGCTCCCCACTGAGCAGAGAGCCCGATGCGGGGCTCCATTCCAGGACCCTGAGATCATGACCTGAGCCGAAGGCAGAGGCCTCAACCCACTGAGCCACCCAGGCGCCCCTGTAAATAGGTCTTAGTAATACGGTGGTAAGGTGTTAGGGGAGAGGAGAGCATTCTCTACTCCTGTGTTTAGGGCTTAGTCTTTCCGTGAGCCTTTGCCTCTGGATTGTGAACTTACCACAAGAGTTTTTCAGTCTCTTCCTCTTTTTTCTTCTTGTCCAAATTTGTTCTTTTTCAAGACTGGACTATTCTGGGTCCCCTGAATTACCACCTTACATGAATTTTAGTACCAGCTTTTCCATTTCTATAAGGAAGGAAACTGGAATTTCCATTAAATCATGTTGAATCTGAAGATCAGTTTGGGGAGGATTGCTGTCTTAATAGTATTAAGTCTTGCAATCCATGAATACGCAGTCTCTTTCCATTTGTTTGGGTCTTTAATTTCTTTCAACAGTGTTTTGTTTTACAGAGTATAGGTTTTGTGCCACTTTCGTTAAATTTTTTTAAAGTATTGTTTTTGATGCTATTGTATATAGTATTTTCTTCATTTCTTTTCAGTTTATTTAAATGCTACCATATAGAAATATAATTGATACTGATCTATTGATCTTTTATCTTGTAACCTTGCTGAACTTGTTAACTTGTTCTAATAACTTTGAGTGGATTTGTTTGAATATTTTATATACAAGATCACATCATCTGCAAATACATATAACTTTACTTTCTTTCCAACCAAGATGCCTTTTGTTTCATTCCCTTGCTCAGTTGTCTTAATATCTTCAGTGTAGTTTTGAACAGAAGTACAGAAGAGAACAGACATCCATGTCTTGTTACTGAAATTAGGAGAAAAGCATTCAGTCTTTCACTGTTAAGTGTATTAGTTAGGGTTTTTAAAATCAATGTTCTTCATCAAATTGAGGAATTTACCTTGTATTCCCTTTTTGGGTGTTTTAAATCATGAAGGGGTATTTAGTTTTTGAGTTATTTTCTCATGATTGTCCTGGGGACTATAATCAACATCTTGTAACTATAGTAGATCACTTAATACCATCTTAATTTCAATAGTATACAAAAATTTTGCTTCTAGACTTAAAGTTGGCCAACAGAACATGAAAAGATGTTCAGCATCACTAATCATTAGGGAAATGCAAACCAAAACCACAATGAGATATCACCTCACCCCTGTCAAAATGACTAAAATCAAAAACACAAGAAAGAACAAGGGTTGGAGAGGTTATAGAGAAAAAGGAATCTTTGTGCACTGTTGATGGGAATGCAAACTGGTGCAGCCACTGTGGAAAACACTATGGAGGTTCCTTAAAAAATTAAAAATGGGGCACCTGGGTGGCTCAGTTGGTTAGGCCTCTGTCTGCCTTTTGGCTCAGGTCATGGTCTCAAGGTCCTGGGATTGAGCCCTACATCTCTGCCCTACTTCTCCCTCTCCCCCTGCTTGTGCTCTCTCTCTCTGTCAAATAAATAAAAAAATCTTTTTTTTTTTTTCTTTAAGATTTATTTGTTTGACAGAGAGAGATACAGTGAGTGAGGGAACACAAGCAGGAGGAGTGAGAGAAGGAGAAGCCCGCTTCTTGCTGAGCAGGGAACTAGATATGGGGTTTGATCCCAGGATCCTCAGATCATGACCTGAGCCAAAGGCAGATGATTAACGACTGAGCTGCCCAGGTGCCCCAAATATATTCTATTTTATCACCATATGATCTGTAATTCCACCACTGGGTATTTACCCAAAGACTATGAGAAACTCAGAAAAAAACATGTACCCCTGGGTTTATTGCAGTATTATTTACAGTAGCCATATGTGGAAGCAACCCATGTGTCCATCCAAGATGAATGGATATTAGAGAGTATGGGGTGTGGTGCTTGGGTGGCTCAGTAAGTTAAGCATCTGCCTTTGGCTCAGGTCAGGATCCCAGGGTCCTCCCTGCTCAGCAGGGAGCCTGCTTCTTCCTCCCTCTGCTTTTCTCTCCAGCGTGCTCTCTCTCTCTCTTCCAAAGAAATAAATAAAAATCTTTTAAAAAGAGAGAGAATGTGTGTATATACATATACATGTGCACAAAAAAAGAATGTGGGGGGTGGGTGTATACATACACATGAGCACACATGTGCGCACACACAATGGAATATTACTTAACCATAAGAAAGAATGAAACTTGCCATTTGTAACAACATGGATTGATCTAGAGGGTATACTGCTAAGTGAGATAAGTCAAAGAAAGACAAATACCATGTGATTTAACTCATATGTGGAATTTAAGAAACAAAGTAGGCTTTTAAATATAGAGAACAAACTGGTGGTTACCTGAGGTGGGCATGATTGGGTGAAATAAGGTGAAGGGAATTAAGAGTATACTTCTTGTGATGAACACTGTAATACATAGAATTGTTGAATCACTGTGTTATACATCTGAAACTAATATAACATGTATGTTAATTATACTGGAATTAAAAAATAAAAATTTGAAAATTTTGCTTCTTTGATCTGCTCCCTTCCCTTTAGCCACACAAATTATAGCTTGATATATTATGTGCCCATCAGCAGATTTATAATTATTATAATATGTAATTGTCTTTTAAATCAGAGAAAAAGTTATAAACCAAAAATATTTATAATGTATGCTAATTATGAGTTCTTAGTTTTCATTTGTCTAGTAATGTCTTAATTCACCTTCATTTTTTGAGGAATAGTTTTACTGGATATGGAAATTTTGGTTGATAAATTTTGTTCTTTCAGCACTGTTTTCTGGCTTCTGATCAGAAGTTATCTGTCTTATTGAGGATACCTTGTGCATGATTGGTTATGTCGCTTGCTGCTTTCAAGATAGTCTTTGGTTTTCAGCAGTTTGTTTATGATACATATAGATGTGGATCTCTTTGAGTTTAGTCTACTGGCAATTGTTGAACTTCTTGTTTATGAGGCTTAATGTCTTTCATTAAATTTGGATGTTTGGGGTCATTATTTTGTCAGATTTTTGGGGGGTACATTTGTTTCCTCTCTTTCTGGGATTCCCAGTAATGCATATATTGGTTTCTGAGTCAGTTTTTATTTCTTTTGATGGAGTAATCTAAATTGACCTACCTTCAGTTTCACAGATTCTTTTTTCATCTTATTCAGAGCTACTGTTCAGCCCATCTAGCTTTTTGTTGTTGTTATTGTACTCTTGCACCCCACAAAATCATATTTGTATTTTTCCTCAGAAAACTGTTCAGTTTAATTTTTGTAATTTTTCTTTATTGATTTTCGCAGTGTGCTGAAATATCTTTTTTCTCATACTTTCCTTAGTTCTTTAGCCATGGTTTCTTTTAATTCTTTAAAACATTCAGCTGATTTAAGGGCTTCTCTGGTAAATTCAGTATCTGGGCTTCCAGTTTCTTTTTCTTTTTTCTTTTCTTTCTTTCTTTCTTTTTTTTTTTTTTAAGATTTTCATTTATTTATTTGACAGAGACACAAGGGGAGAGGGAACATAAGCAAGGGCAGTGGGAGAGGGAGCAGTGGGCTTCCAGTTTCTGTTGATTGGTTTTTTTACCCTGTGTAGGGGCCATAGTTTGTAAGGTGGTTTTTTTTTTTCTCTCCCATGTTCTATAGTAGTGTGTTGAAAACTAGATAGATATTTGAGTAATAAAATGAGGCAACAGAATTTTTTTTGTTGCTGTTTATTGTTACTGTTTCCTTGCTTAATTAGTTTTCTGACCTGATTCTGTTTTGTCTATATTCTTGTTTGGCCAGTAAAGTTTCCACTTGGTTAGCTAAGCAATGAGCTAATGATTGAACAGCGATTTCCTTAGTTTGATTTGATTTCCTGGAACCAGCAAGTTCCCTGGACATTGTAGAGCAGCTGTGTGTGCATGTTGAAGCATGCCTTCACACTCACCTAGGCAGTTTTGAACTCTGCCTTAGCCTTTAGTTCCTCCTTGTGCAGATCCTTCAGGTTCAGCCAAAGATACTAGTTTTGGACCTTCTAATGAATTCTCATTACTTTCCTGAGCATGTATATATCCTGGGCATATGCATAACACTGCACATGAGCCAGGTCTTCTAGATTCTTAGGAATTTGTTAGAGTTTTTCAAAGCCCTTATTAAATTTTTTGGTTAGTCTATTGTTCAACCTAACAGGCAGCTTTGAAGTTCAGTTATTTGTCTATCATTGTTGTCAACAAACACACCCAAGGAAAATTATTTTCACGCCGTCCAAGCTACAGATCAGGTCAAATATAGACAACCTTGCAAGTGAATTTTTCTAGAGAACCATTCAAAAGGTCAGATAAGTGACAATTCTTGGAGATTAAGGCTTTGAAGAAATTTCAGCACATTGTGGCTCTTCACTTTGAAGGTGATTTGTTAGTTTTGTTTTTTTTTTTCTTAAAGATTTTATTTATTTATTTGACAGAAATCACAAGTAGGCAGAGAGGCAGGCAGAGAGAGAGGAGGAAGCAGGCTCCCTGCTGAGCAGAGAGCGCAATGCGGGGCTCCATCCCAGGACCCTGGGATCATGACCTGAGCCGAAGGCAGAGGCTTTAACCCGCTGAGCCACCCAGGCGCCCCGTGGTTTGTTAGTTTTAAGGTTACCATAGCTCTGGAGGGCCGGCACGGGAGTAGGGCAAGTAAAAACACCACAATTTTCACTGTTCTTATTGAGGGTCAGCTCTTTTTCTTAAATAGATGCTCTTCGAATTCCTACAAACCTTTCGTTATTTTCTACATTCTGAAAATTCATTCTTAAAATTCTTGCCAATTTTCTCATTGCTTTTATTGAAGAAAGAAATTTTAAGTGTCATGACATGCCATGTTGGTTTTAACTTATTTACTCTTAGCTTGTCCTTTCTGTCTCTTCTGCAGGCTCTTCTAGTATACTGTTAGATGAGGATCTTTTTGGGTTTTTCGTATTTGAAGTATGGGATACTGCCAAGGACAGTCACTGCAGTTATTTATAATAGCAAAAGAGTGAAAACAACCTAAATGTTTCAAAATACAGAAATCGTTTTTTTAAATGATTTGTCTGTATATTCATACAGTGGAACGTTAACATAGTCACTAACAGCTATGTATTCAGAGACCGTTTTGTAGGAAAATGTATAATTATAGATAGGAGAAGAGTATAAAATGCAGTATATTGGAATTTTTGAAAATAAGTTTTGTAAGGGAATAAACATTATACACCAAAAAAAAAAAAAAACCTGCTGGAAGGAGCTGTATCAAAATAGTAGCATTTCAGAGAAAGAGTAATCATACGATCTCACTGATATGTGGAATTTGAGAAATAAGACAGAGGATAATAGGCGAGGAGAGGGAAAAAAATGAAACAAGACAAAATCAGAGGGAGACAAATCGTAAGAGACTCTCAGGAAACAAACTGAGGGTTGCTGGAGGGGAGGAGGGTGGGAGAGGTGGTGTGGTTGGGTGAGGGACATTGGGGGAGGGTATGTGTTAAGGTGAGCACTATGTATTGTGTAAGACTGATTAATCACAGGTCTGTACCCCTGAAACAAATAATACATTTATGTTAATGAAGGATAATGCATGATCAAAAAAATGGTAGCATTTATTATTTCTGGGTGGTAGTTAGGTGAGTTAAAAATTATCTTTGTTCTGTATTATGTACCCCATAAGGTGGTGTTAATTATTTTTTGTGATAAAGTGCAGTAAAATTAGTGCGACACACCTGTACCTACACTGTTTTCATTCATATGAGTTTAATTAAAAATTGTATGGCTTTTGAATTTTGGTGATTAACATAAGCTCATATAAATATTTGAGGAGATGCTCTAAGAATGTGCTAATAATAACTCTGACATTGGGGCTAACAAAATAAATATGAGCAGTTGTTAATCCTAAGAAGCTACTCTGTAGAAAGGAGTTTTGTTTCACTGGGATATAATAAGGTGAATTATTAGGCAGATGAAAAACCTGTAGTCTGATTTATTAGCATTTCATTTTTTCTCTTTTCAGGCGCATATTAAATTTCCTATTGACTACCCATATTCACCACCTACCTTCAGATTCTTGACCAAAATGTGGCACCCCAACATTTATGAGGTAAGAGACATATGATGTGAATTTCTCTGAAGGTTTACTTTTTAGATACAGTCCTTTAAAATAACCTTTATATCTCCATATGCTGTGGTTAGTCTGTAGCCACAAGGGAGTATTCATGGTTCCCCACTTTTAGTAATCTCTCGTTTAATTGTTCAAAATTGAGGGTAGTTTTATATCACCAGTGTATGTTATATTTAACAATACAGTTTTAAACCTTTGTTCCTTATTGCTAAGATTATAAAGCCTATGTGTTAAGACTTGCATTTAAAAAAAATTAGTATATAAAGTCATACAAATTAATTTGTGTACCTATCCTCTAGCATCGCAGTAATGGTCACCTGTTGCTATGATCAGAAATTAAGCTTTTTAGGGGAATTTATCCTACTACATTTGGACTGGCCTACTTTTAGGAATTGCTGCAGAACAGTTCAGAATCTCTTTGAGAATGAATCCAAGGTGAGGTTCTTCTCTTGGACAAATTCACAAGCCTGAGGGAATCATTTCTAGTTTTGTTGATGAAATGTATTTAGCCTTGGGCTAATCTGTAAGGATGGTAGAATGATGCATTTTGTTTCTCAGGATACTTATGTCAGGATCCTGTAAAATATCCTTAGAGTCCACTCCTTTACGGTTCTGTAATATTTTTCATTGTAATAAGGCTCTGAGGTGGTTTCATTTTATTGAAACTGTGACCCAAACATAAAATTGCTTTTTAAAATTTGCAGCATTAGTTATGTAGTCCCTTTTATTGGCCTGGTGTATATTGGGAAGCTCCTTTGCTCTAGAAACAGAACAACATCGTCTTTGAATCGCTTGTATGCAAGTAATGAAGACTTTCTCTAGAGTCCTGAATATATCCTATATAAATAAGCACACTGGAGCAGCCTTAGTGTTTTTCACAACTTGCTCTTTCTTTGAAGTGTTATCTTCACTTCCCCCCCTTTTCTATTTATTTATTATTTATTTGAGAGAGAGAGAATCTGTGTTTGGCGGGGGGCGGGGGGGTGGTTCGGGAAGTGGCAGAGGGAGAGAGAGAATCCCAACAGACTCAGCTGAGTATGGAACCTGAAACAGGGCTCAGTCCCCCAACCCTGTGATCATGACCTGAGCTGAAATCAGAAGTCAGTCACTTTAACTGACTGACTCACCTGGGTACCTACCCCCACTTTTTTTTTTAGAAGCCAGGAGGGGTTGAGGGAGAGAGACATACAATCTTAAGCAGACTCCTTGCCACCGAGGAGCCCCACGTGGGGCTCAATTTGACAACCCTGAGATTTTTTTTTTTAAAGATTTTATTTATTTATTTATTTGACAGATCACAAGTAGGCAGAGAGGCAGGCAGAGAGAGAGAGAGGAGGAAGCAGGCTCCCCGCCGAGCAGAGAGCCCGATGTGGGGCTCGATCCCAGGACCCTGGGATCATGACCCGAGCCGAAGGCAGAGGCTTTAACCCACTGAGCCACCCAGGCGCCCCACCCCTGAGATCTTGACTGAAATTAAGAATGAGACGTTTGACTGAGTCACCCAGGCACCCCTCTTTTCTTCTTTAAACAGAACAAACTGGTGTTCAAAAGGTGATATGTGGTTACATTTCCAGAAATAAGCTCCCAGAATATTGTTATAGTATCTTTAGTGTTTGACATAATCATAATCATAATATGAGTAAACAATAGTAAATACCTTATATTATTCTGTAGAACTAAGTTACCCATTATAGGAGAGAGACATGGAAGCAATTTGCTGTTTCATAAATTCAAAGTGAGTTCAATACACATAGAAATATTTTTGTGTGTCTGTCCATGTAATATATATATGTATATATATATTTTATTTATTTATAGATAGATTTTTTTTTTTAAGATTTTATTTACTTATTTGACAGAGATCACAAGTTAGGCAGAGAGGCAGGCAGAGAGGAGGAAGCAGGCTCCCTGCTGAGCAGAGAGCCCATCTCGGGGCTCGATCCCAGGACCCTGGGATCATGACCCGAACCGAAGGCAGAGGCCTTAAACCCACTGAGACACCCAGGCACCCCTATTTATAGATAGATTTTATTTTAATTTTATTTTTTTTATTAAAGTTTTTTTTTTTTAATTTATTTATCTGACAGAGAGAGATCACAAACAGGCAGAGAGGCAGGCAGAGAGAGAGAGGAGGAAGCAGGCTCCCTGCAGAGCAGAGAGCCCGATGCGGGGCTTGATCCCAGGACCCTGGGATCATGACCTGAGCCGAAGGCAGAGGCTTTAACCCACTGAGACACCTAGGCGCCCCTAGTTATAGATAGATTTTATTTTTATTTCATTTTTTTTATTAAAGTTTTTTTTAAATTAATTTATCTGACAGCGAGAGATCACAAGCAGGCAGAGAGGCAGGCAGAGAGAGAGAGGGGGGAAGCAGGCTCCCCGCTGAGCAGAGAGCCCGATGCGGGGCTTGATTCCAGGACCCTGGGATCACGATCCAAGCCGAAGGCAGAGGCTTTAACCCACTGAGCTACCCAGGTGCCCCTATAGATAGATTTTAGATAGCAAGAGAGAAGTGAGAAAATAAGCTTTTGTTTTGCTATTGAGAACTAATTTACCTTAAAGTGGTGTATTCACTTGTTTCCATCTCAAGTTATCTAATTCCCAAACCCCTCTCATATAAGAAACAAAAAAACAAGGAAAGAAATTGAAAAGTGAAGGAATAAAATGTAGGTGAACTCACCTTTCCACTATTTTCACACTATTAAGGTAGGCTGTTTAGTTCTGTCTCTTTAATATTTAGCATTGGATCATTATTTTTAAAAACTTTTCATATTCATAAAAATATTTTTGGTGGTAAAATAATGCATACATATCTTACAAATAGACATTTCTTTTCTTTTTAAAGATTTCATTTATTTATTTGACAGACAGAGATCACAAGTAGGCAGAGAGGCAGGCAGAGAGAGAGGAGGAAGCAGGCTCCCTGCTGAGCAGAGAGCCTGATGTGGGGCTCGATCCCAGGACCCTGAGATCATGACCTGAGCCAAAGGCAGAGGCTTTAACCCACTGAGCCACCCAGGCACCCCTAGACATTTATTTTCCATGCTATAAAAATTTTCTTTTAAAAGAAGTGGTAAGTCAGTTAGGAATTTAATTTGATGTAGTCTTGGTGGTCATGAGACTCTTCTCACATAAGTTATCTTGGCTACATTTAGAAATGGTATCAGAATTGAACTTTTTTATTTTTATCTTTTGAACTCTTTTTTAAAGATTTATTTATTTGAGAGAGACAGAGAGCACACATGAGTGGGAAGGGCAGAGTGAGAGGGAGAGAGAATCTCAGGTAGAGTCCATGCTAATCATGGAACCTGATGGGGTGCTCAGTTTCACAACCCTGAGGTCATGACCTGAGCCTAACCTCAAAGTCAGACACTTAACCAGCTGCACTACCCAGGTTCCCCAGAATTTAGCTTTTTGAGGGCCTATATCAGTATTTGTGCTTCTAGAGAATAGGGCTCTTGCTTTTTAGCCAAAGGGATATTCATGGTGGTGGTTCTCTATTCACCCACCTGTGTTGTCTACTTAAGGTGGACACATGGTGGACTTCAGTGTCAAATTGCTCTCATCACCAAAAAGTTTACTGTGGAGTTACTTATAATAGAACTGCAGGGAGGGGGCACAATGAAACAACCCAATCAAAAAACAAAAGCAGACTACTCAAATTCCAGAAAAAGGGACTTGATGAAAGAGTTTTTGGTAGGGGCTCCTGGGTGGCTCAACTGGTTAAGCATCTGCCTTCGGTTTAGGTCATGATCCCAAGGTCCTGGGATGTCCTGCATCGGGCTCTCTGCTCAGCAGGGAGCCTGCTTCTCCCTCTGCCTTCTGCTCCCCCTGCTTGTGCTCTCTCTTTGTTTCTCTCTAATAAATAAATAAAATCTTTATTTAAAAAAAGTTTTTGATATATTAACTTCATGGGCATTAAAAATAAGTACTGTAGGGGGGGACTCCTGGGTGGCTCAGTCTGTTAAGCTGCTGCCTTTGGCTCAGGTTGTGATCACAGGGTCCTGTGGTCGAGCCCCGCATTGGGCTCCTTGCTCATCTGGGAGTCTGCTTCTCCCTCTGCCTGCAGCTTCCCCTGCTTGTACGTACTGTCTCTCTCTCTCTCCCTCTGACAAATAAACAGAATTTCTAAATTTATATATATATATGTATACGTGTGTGTGTGTGTGTGTGTGTGTGTGTGTGTGTGTGTATGTATTAGGGGCACCTGGGTGGCTCAGTCGGTTGAGTGTTTGACTTTGATCTCAGCTCAGATCTTGATCTCAGAGTCTTAAGTTCAAATCCCTTGTTGGGCTCTACACTGGGCATAGAGCCTACTAAATAAATGTATGAGTAAATGAATGAGTAAAAATAAATATTGTAAAGACTGTTGTTAGAGAATAGTTTATTAATGTCAAGTTTTAAAAATCACTACAGCTTAGTTACAGTTTTGTTAAATATATCCATGGACACATTACTGCAGCCCCAAAAGTAGTAAATACTGCAATGTTATATGAGTGAACTTAATTGTTTTAACATTTCCTTTATCATTGCCAAGTTTGTGAAAGTTATAAATGTCAAGGGGGAACTTGGAGAACAAAAGAAATTTAATATAAATTTGTCATCAATCATTCTACTCCTGTCCACTTTGTAATATGTTGAGTGAGCTCAAAAATAGTTTCCTGGTTATAGGTAATTGCATTTTCAATGTAGACAGCCAACAAACGCCACTTGCCTCATGGACCATGTATTAAAAAGAGGTTTTTATACATACTGTAATTCACTATGAACTTTACAGCTATGGCAACTCATAATCTTCCTGTTCTTTATCATTTATTTAAAAAATTGGGGGGGCATGCCTGGGTGGCTCATATGGTTGGGCATCTGCCTTTGGCTTATCATGATCCATGATCTCTAGATCCTGGGATCGAGCCCCATATTGGGCTTCTCCCTCTCCCTTTGCCTGCTGCTCCACCTCCTTGTGCTCTTTCTCTCTCTCTGTCAAATAAATAACTAAAATCTTAAAAAAATTTTTTAAGAATATACTGGTATTTTATTTTTTTAATTAAAAATTTTTTTTATTTGAGAGAGAGAATGAGAAAGAAAGAGAGCCTGAGAACGGAGAGGGTCAGAGGGAGAAGCCGACTCCCTGCTAAGCAGGGAGCCTGATGCCATATTCCATCCTGGGACTCCAGCATCAAGAGCCAAAGGCAATTACCTAACCAACTGAGCCACTCAGGCGCCCCTAGAATATACTGTTTTTTTAGAGTAGTTTTAGGTTCACTGCAAAATTGAATAGAAAACACAGTATTTGATTATCTTTAGGATATAGTATTTTTAAATATTATTGTTTTAATAATGATTACAATTAGATTCTGCTTTTTTTAATAGGCTGTTCCCAAGACATGTTGTGTTATCTTGGGCTGCCATAACAGTAGCATACAGGGGATGGCTTAAACAGAAGAAATTTATTTTTTCACAGATTGGGAAACTAGAACTCGAACATCAGGGTACCAGCATGGTTGGTTTCTGAAGACTCTTGTGGCTTATCTCTGTGTCCTCACCAAGGCTTGAGTAGAGAGTGAGCTAGCTCTCTGGTATCTCGTATAAGTGTTTTTGCCAAGTCTACAGAACCATAACTTTTTGGAATAATAAAATTAAGGCTTTGTAGTAGTGAATGGGCCTAATTACACATAGTTTATGATCTTTGTAATAATTTAGTTGGATGGTATGCCATTATCAGCTTTTCAGAAATTGAAAGAACTGAATATGTCAAGAGTCCTCTACAATAAAGCTGTAATCACAAATTATTTTTTAAAAGATTTTATTTATTTATTTATTTGAGAAAGAGAGAGCATGAGAGGAGAGAAGGTCAGAGAGAAAAACACACTCCCCAGGGAGCTGGGAGCCTGATGCAGAACTCAGTCCTGGAACTCAGGGATTATGACCTAAGCCGAAGACAGTTCCTTTACCAACTGAGCCACCCAGGCGCCCTGTAATCATAAATTATATTTTAATTATTATTCAGAAAAGACCAGGTAAAAGCAGTAGTAATACTGTATTAGGGTTCTCCAGAGAAACAGAACCTAGAGCATACATAGAAATAAATACTAGAGGAGGTTTATTATAAAGGTTGGCTCACATGGTTATCAAGTCTGAGAAATTGCACAATCCCTACAAGCTGTAAAACTAGGAAAGCTGGAGGTATAATTTAGACTGAATCCAAAGGCCTGGAAACTAGGAAGCTGCTGGTGGCAATCCTAGAGTACCAAGGCCCCAAAACCCAGAGTTCCAGTGTTCCAGCTCAGTTTAATTTGTCCTTTGCATTTTTGGTCTATTCAGGCCCTCATGGACTGGATGATGCTTTCCCCAGTAGGATATCTGTTCCCATTATGGTGGATATTCTTTACTTAGTCTACGGATAGAAATATTAATTTTTTTCTGGGAACATCTTCACATCTGGAAGTTTACCAGCTATCTGAGCATCCCTTAGCCGAGTCATGTTGACACATAAGTTTAACCATCCCGGTTACCTATCTTTTCCACCCATTCCTCCCTTCCCATCCACATATGGTCTTTCTGTGTTCTGTGTACACCACTATATTCACAGCGAGATAATTAGGAAATTAATTTGAATCCTTTAGATAGCAGGGTGCTTTAAAATAAGGGCTTACTCCCTTCTTATTTGATAACACTCAGTAAAATTGTTAGATAATGCAACAAATGATACTTCACCTAGTTCTGCTTCATCTCCTATGCTCATTTAATGTACATTTCTTTCTCTTTGATTAAATTATTCTTTTCTTCTTTTGGTGGAATTATCTAATAGAGCTATGGTTTTTCTGTGGTTTCTCTGAGAATTTACTTTGTTACTCCTCCCAGGAATCAAGTAATGAAACCAAAGAAGTCATATTAGAATCAATTACAAATAAAGTTATCATATTATATTCTCTGATGATTTTTTAATGCTAGGATAAACTGCTTAAGTTCATTATTCTTTTTTTTTTTTTTTTTAATTTGTCAGAGAGAGAGAGGAGCGAGAGTGAGCACAAGTAGACAGAGTGGCAGGCAGAGGCAGAGGGAGAAGCAGGCTCCCCGCCGAGCAAGGAGCCCGATGTGGGACTCCATCCCAGGACGCTGGGATCATGACCTGAGCCGAAGGCAGCTGCTTAACCAACTGAGCCACCCAGGCGTCCCTTAAGTTCATTATTCTTGAACTTATTTCATATAAAATTTAAATATACAATTTTAAAATTCTAAAACATTTATAATTTTTCTAAAAAATTTTATTTATTTATTTGTCAGACAGAGATCACAAGTAGGCAGAGAAGCAGGCAGAGGGGGGCGGGAAGCAGGCTCCCTCCTGAGCAGAGAGCCCGATACGGGGCTCAATCCCGGGCAGAGGGAGAAGAAGCAGGCTTCCACTGAGCAGGGAGCCAAACTTGGGGCTCTATCCCAGGACCCTGGGATCATGACCTGAGCCGAAGGCAGAGGCTTTAACCCACCAAGCCATCCAGGTGCCCCAAACATTTATAATTTTTATTAAAATGCTCTCATTTCAATGTCTAAGTGCTATAAATATACTAAAGATGTGAAGTTTAAACCCACTTTTGGGGTGCCCGGGTGGCTCAGTGGGTTAAGCCTCTGCCTTCAGCTCAGGTCATGATCCCAGGGTCCTGGGATAGAGCCCCAAGTTTGGCTCCCTGCTCAGTGGAAGCCTGCTTCTTCTCCCTCTGCCCCTCCCCTTGCTTGTGCTCTCTGGCTCTCTCTCTCTCTGTCAAGTAAAATTAAACACACGCACACGCACACACACATGGTCTTCTAAAAAATTAAAAATAAATCCACTCCTTAAAAATAATTTTAGACTTAAAAGAGTTTGCAGAATAGTACAGAAAGTTTTCATATAACTTCTACTCAGGTTTCTCTAATGTTAACATCTTATGCAAGAATAGTACATTCATCAAAACTGAGAAATTAACTTTGGTACAATACTGTTAAGTAAACTACAGACTTTATGTGGAGTAAAGTGTGGAATGGGGAAGTTAAAACATTTATTACTTGTCTATAGCTGCTCTCTGTTCCTCTGTAGAGAGAAGACAAATTCTGTTTCTGTATTGTGTTGGTAAATCATCAGAAACATGCTTGAACTTAATCCACATAAAGATGCTGAGTGTTGTGAAAATGTTATCAGTATTTATTATCAAATTTTAAAGTGTGCATTTGATGGGAACCTGGGTGGGTCAGTTGGTTGAGCAACTGCCTTTGGCTCAGGTCATGATTCTGGAGTCCCCGGATTGAGTCCCGCGTCAGGCTCCCTGCTTGGTGGTGAGTCTGTTTCTCTCTCTGACCCTATCCCCCACATTCATTCTCCCTCCCTCCTTCCCTCTCTCTCTCTCTTTCTCTCTCAAATAAATAAAATCTTTTAAATTTAAAAGTGTGCATTTGATGAACATTAAAAAATTTACATACTTTTGGTCAGTGGTCTTTAAAAATGGACCTGAACAAAACATTTCTCTTTGAATTCATTTAAAGATTCTTCGGATGAGGGGCGCCTGGGTGGCTCAGTGGTTTAAGCCTCTGCCTTTGGCTTAGGTCATAATCTCAGGGTCCTGGGATGGAGCCCCGCATCAGGCTCTCTGCTCAGCAGGGAGCCTACTTCCCCACCTTTCTCTGCCTGCCTCTCCCCCCACTTGTGATCTCTGTCAAATAAATAAATAAAATCTTTAAGAAAAAAAAAAAAAGACTCTTCAAGTGAATATGAATGCTTTCTTATGTGCTGATCAGAAGTTGGTAACCTGTATTTTGTTTGCTTTAACTACTAAGATAAATTGACCTAACTTTTGTACCCAGTAAAAAATGTATATTTTTTGTTTCCATCATTAAAACAACTCATTGCTTGACTTGTAAAATATTCTTTAGTCTTAAGTCATTAGGGAAAAGTTCGTGGAATGTTCCTGTAGAACTGTCAAAATCTCTGTGTGACTTTCATCTTGGTTTATATGAACAAAGGAGTAAGGTGAAGAAAGTCACCAGAAACCAGATGATTTTGATTCTGATTGGGTGTTCAGATTTTACCTAGCAAATGCGATTTAATAATATACATTATTAAAAGTTTGAGTTTGTTATGTTTTAGTTAGATTTTTCACTTTTCCTTACAGTTTTTCTTTTAAAAAATAAGGACACTAGTTTACTCTGTGAGGGTATACAAACTTGAAGGATTTAAGTATAGGTACATTAGCCATTATTGAGAACATCATAATATTTAAGCCATCAGATTTGTCCTTTTGTAGAGCTGGGCTCTGGTTTGTAATTAGTCTTTGACAAGCAGGATTTAATATACATTTATGTAGTTATATTCATGGATTTGCAGATCTTATCCATTCTCTCTAAATTTAAGGTACAGGGAAAAGATTTCCCTCGGCAGTGCTATGCCCAAGTTTGGCTGCAAATCGGAATCCTGGGGAGAAGTTGTTAAAAATAAAGAATACTGGAGATTTCAGTTTAATTAGATTTGGAGGGGGCCTAAGCTAGATAGCCTTAATTTTACATTTAGAACTGTTTGGAGGCACCTGGGTGGCTCTAATCCGCTAAACGTCTGCTTTTGACTTAGGTCATGATCTCAGAGTCCTGCTCAGCAGGGAGTCTGCTTCCTCTGCCCCCCACCGCTCCCTACTTGTGTGCATGCTTTCTCTCAAATAAATAAATTAAAATCTTAAAAATGCATCATTTATGGAGACCCAGAACTTCCCCTTACTTTAAAAATAATAATTGTAATAAATAATAGTAATTATTGAGGTAAAATTCACATATATAAAATGAACCATTTAAAGTAAACACAATTCAGTGACATTTAATATGTGGTCCCAGTGTTGTTCAGTTGTCACCTCTGTTTGTAAAGTATTTCCATCACTCCTGCATAATACCTTACCTGTAACACAGTTTTCCCCCATTCCCATTTCACCCTAGTCCTAGTCTCTGACAGCCATGCCCCCAACTTTCTATCTCTGTGTGTTTATGTATTCTGGATATTTCTTAAAAAGAGAATCATACAATATGGACCTTTTGTCTCTGGCTTTCACTTAGGCTAATGTTTTGGAAGTTCCTCCATGTTGTATTGTGTATCAGTACTTCATTTTTTTAAAAAAAGATTTTATTTGAGAGAGAAGGTGAATGTACAACCTGGAGGAGAAGGAGAGAGTATCTGGAGCTGACTCCACACTAAGCGCAGAGCCAGATGCAGGGCTCAGTCTCAGGGCTTTTGGATAATGACCTGAGTTGAAACCACAAGTTGGCTACTTGACTGAGCCATGCATGGGCCCCAGTTCTTCATTTATCCTTATGGCTGGATGATATCCATATATCCATCCATCTATTGATGGACATTTGGACCTTCTCCACCTTTTGGATATGTGAATAATGCTGCTGTGACCATGTGTATAGATGTCTTGCTTAAGTACTTTTTTCAGTTCTTTCACTTATATACCTAGGAATGGAATTACAAGATCAAATGGGTAATTGTGTGTTTTACTTTTAGAGGAACGACCAGATGGTTCTGCAGCAAATGAACCATTTCATATTCCCACCAACAATGTATGAGGGCTCCTGTTTCTCCACATCCTCACTAATGCTTATTTTGTCATTTTTGTTTTCATTCTAACCATCACAAGTTGATGTTAAGTGATTTCTTTTTTTTTTTTTTAAAGATTTTATTTATTTATCAGATAGAGATCACAAGTAGGCAGAGTGGCAGGCGGGGGCGGGGGGAAGCAGGCTCCCTGCTAAGCAGAGAACCCGATGCGGGGCTCGATCCCAGGACCCTGGGATCATGACCTGAGCTGAAGGCATAGGCTTTAACCCACTGAGCCACCCAGGCACCCCAAGTGATTTCTTATTGTTGTTTTGATTTGCATTTCCCTACTGACTAATAATGTTTGTTCAAGTCCTTTGCCCATTTTTCAATTGGCTGGTTTATCTTTTTGTCTTTGAGTTGCAGGAGTTCTGTCTAATGAAGGATATTAAACCCTTACCAGATACATGACTTGGAGATATTTCCTTCAAATCTGTAGGGCTTTTAAAAATCATTTTATTGATAATGTCCTTTGCATAAAAGCTTTTCATTTTGATGAAGTCTGGTTTATCTTTGTTGCTCATGCTTTTGGTGTCATATCTAAGAATACATTGCCATATTGAAGGTCATGAAGATTTACCCCTATGTTTTGTTTTGGCTTTAGAAAGGGAGAGGACAGGGACAGAAGGAGAGGAAGAGAGAGAGAATCTTATGCAGGCTCCAAGCCCAGCAGAAGCCCAAAGCCAGAATGGATTTCATAACCCTGAGATGATAACCTGAGCTGAAATCAAGAGGTGGTTGCTTAACCAACTCAGCCAGCCAGGCACCCCCGGTTTTTTTTGTTTGTTTGTTTTGTTTTTTGTTTTAAAGAGTCTTATGGGGCGCCTGGTTGGCTCAGTTGGTCAGGCTACTGCCTTTGGCTCAGGTCATGGTCCTGGAGCCCTGGGATCGAGTTCCACATCAAGCTCTCTGCTTGGCTGGGAGTCTGCTTCTCCCTCTGACCTCTCCCTTCTCATTCTCTCTCTCTTTCTCTCAAATAAAATAATAAAAATAAATCTTGAAAGAGTTTTATGATTTTAGCTCTTAGATCTTTGCTCCATTTTGAGTTAATTTTGTGCGTGGTATAAGGTATGAATCCAACTTCACTCCTTTGTTTTTGGAATTTCAGTTATCCTAGCATCATTTGTTGAAGAGACTTATTTCCCCATAGAATGGACGTAGGATCCTTATCAAAAATCATTTCACCGTAGATGTATGGATTTATTTGGTGACTCTTAGTTCTAGTCTTTTGGTCTATAGGTCTATTTTTTTTTTAATTTTATTTATTTATTTGACAGACAGAGATCACAAGTAGGCAGAAAGGCAAGCAGAGAGAGAGGAGGAAGCAGGCTCCCCACTGAGCAGAGAGCCCAATGCGGGGCTCGATCCCAGGACCCTGGGATCATGACCTGAGCCGAAGGCAGAGGCTTTAACCCACTGAGCCACCCAGGCGCCCCGGTCTATAGGTCTATTATTAAGCCAGTCCTAAACTGTCTTGTTGACTTTAGCTTTATACTAAGTTTTGGAATCAGGAAGTGTGAGTTCTCCAACTTTACTCTTTTTTAAATTTTTAAATTTTTATTTTATTTATTTATTTTTTAAAGATTTTATTTATTTAAAAAATAAAAAAATAAAAAAATAAAAAAATAAAGATTTTATTTATTTGACAGAGAGAGACACAGCAAGAGAGGGAACACAAGCAGGGGGAGTTGGAGGAGAAGCAGGTTTCCCACAGAATAGGGAGCCCAATGTGGGACTGGATCCCAGGACCCTGGGATCATGACCTGAGCTGAAGGGAGACTCTCAACGACTGAGCCACCCAGGTGCCCCTTTACTCTTTTTTTAAAAACATCTTATTTATTTGAGAGAGAGGGAGAGCATGCATGAGCAGGGGGAGAGGCAGAGGGACAGACAGACTCCACACTGATGTAGAGCCCGATGTGGGTCTTGATAACAGGACCCTGAGATCAGATGCTTAAACAGCTGAGCCACCCACGTGTCCCTATACTCTTATTATTATTATTATTATTTTTTAGATTCTAAAAATTTATTTATTTGAGATAGAGGTAGTGACAGAGAGAGTATGAATGGGGAGGAAAGGGAGAAGCAGGCTCCCAGCTGGGCAGGGAGCCCCATTCAGGGCCCCATCCCAGGACCCTGGGATCATGACCTGAGCCGAAGGCAGAACTCTTAACTAACTGAGCCACCCAGGTACCCCATTTACTCTTCTTTTTTAAGATTGTTTTTGCTTTTGTGGGTCCCTTAAATATCTGTATAAATTTTAGAATCAGTTTTTCAATTTCTGGAAAAAGGACAGTTAGGATTTGTTTGTTTTTAAAGATTTTATTTATTTGACAGACAGAGATCACAGTAGGCAGAGAGGCAGGCAGAGAGAGAAGGTGGGGAGCAGGCTCCCTGCTCCCTGCTGAGCAGAGAGTCCGAGTCGGGGCTTGATCCCAGGACCCTGAGATCATGACCTGAGCTGAAGGCAGAGGCTTAACCCACTAAGCCACCCAGTTGCCCCAGGAAGCTAGGATTTTGATGAAGATTTCATTTAATCTATAGATCAAATTGGGGATATTTTTCTGTTTGCTTAGGTCTTTCATTTCTTTGAGCTGTGTTTTTTTTTTTTTTAAGATTTTATTTATTTATTTGACAGGCAGAGATCACAAGCAGGTAGAGAGGCAGGCAGAGAGAGAGGAGGAAGCAGGCTCCCCACTGAGCAGTGAGCCCGATGTGGGGCTCGATCCCAGGACCCTGGGATCATGACCTGAGCTGAAGGCAGAGGCTTTAACCCACTGAGCCACCCAGGCACCCCGAGCTGTGTTTTAATAGTTCTCTGTGTACGAATCTTTCACCTCCTTGGTTAGATTTATTCCTCAGTATTTTATCCTTTTAGATGCCATTGTAAATGGAATTGTTTTCGCAGTATCCTTTTTACGTTATCCTGTTTAGATTATTGCTGGTATAGAGAAGTAAATCTGATTTTTGAGTTTTGATCTTATATCTTACAACTTCGCTGAATTTCTTTATTAGCTTTAGTAGCTATCTTATGAGTTCTTTGAAATTTTGTCATTTTTGAAATAATTCTATTTCTTCCTTTCCAGTTTGTGTGCCTTTTATTGCTTTTTCTTGTTTAGTGCTCTGGCTAAAACTTTCAGGGCAGTGTTAAATAGCAGTGGTAAAAATGATTATCCTTTTCCTATTCTTGATCTTAGGAGGAAAGATTTCACCATTTAGTGTAATGCTAGCTGTGAGGTTTGTTTTGTTTTGTTTTGTTTTTTAAGATTTTTATTTATTTATTTGACAGACAGAGATCACAAGTAGGCAGAGAGAGGGAAGGAAGCAGGCTCCCTGCTAAGCAGAGAGCCGGATGCGGGGCTTGATCCCAGGACTCTGGGATCGTGACCTGAGCTGAAGGCAGAGGCTTTAACCCACTGAGCCACCCAGGCACCCCTGAGTTGTTTCTTTTTAAATTCTGTTACAATGTTGAGATACTTTCCTTCTATTTATAATTTTTTTAGTGTTTTTATTATGAAAAAGTTTTGCATTTTGTCAAATGCTTTGTATCAATTGAGATGTCCATCTTTTAATAAGTCGTTTCTGAGTACAAATTTGCGTATGTCATTCCACTGCTCAGAAATTTTTATGTATATAGGTATAAACTCAGAACAAAGTAACATATTTTTCTGGTCTAATTTTTATATATAATCTATTTTTCATTACAGGTGGGTTCTTTACCATTGTGGTAGGTAGAATAATGGTCCTTCAGAAGAGTCCACATCCCAATCCCTGGAACCTGTGTTATGTTAGCTTATATGTTAAAGAAAAATTAAAGTTGCTAATCATTAGCTGACCTTAAAATAAAGAGATTATTCTGGATTACCCAGGTGGGCCCACTGTAACTTTCAAGTGGAAGAGGTAGGCAGGAAATGAGAGTGAGAGATGTGATTATGGGAGAAAGGCCCAGAGAAATGCAACATTGCTTGCTTGAAGATTAGAGGAAGGAAGACCAAGAGCAAAGGCGTGTGGGTGGCCTTTAGAAGCTTAGAAAGGACAAGGAAAGAGATTTTTTCTTAGAGACTTCAGAAAGGAGTACATTGCTGCTGACACACTGAACTAGCCTTGTGAGAATAGTGTCAGATTTTGACCTACAGAAGTGTAAAACAATAAATTGCTGTTTTAACTACTAAGTGTGTGGTGATTTGTTACAGTAGCAATGCAAAACAAATACAACTACCGTAGCATATTCTGTTTATAATGTTGGTTTGTTTTTTAAGATTTTATTTATTTATTTGACGAGAAATCACAGTAGGCAGAGAGGCAGGCAGAGAGAGGAGGGGAAGAAGGCTTCCCGCTGAGCAGAGAGCCGATGTGGGGCTCAGTCCAGGACCCTGAGATCATGATCCAAGCCGAAGGCAGAAGCTTAACCCACTGAGCCACCCAGGCGCCCCTGTAATGTTGGTTTATTTCTCTGGGCTAACTCATGTCTAAATTCCCTTTTTAGGTTGTTAAAATTATAATTACTATTCAAGACCCATCTCAAAGCTTTCTCAAACACTAAACCTTTAGTTTGTCTTCACAGCATGTGCCAGGTGTCCTCTATCCAAATACATCCTAAGTTTCTCCTTGTTTCTCTTGTGCTTTTTTTTTTAACCTTCCTCATAGCATCTAATAAGTTTTAGAATTTAGTATTTGGTATTTTATTAAAAATTTTATTCTCCTTTTAAAAATGTTCTGTTATCTTGATATGGTTGTGCATTTTGTGTGTATATCTAAATTTGGGTTGTGTATATGTAAGATTTTTATATTTTAGTTATATCTCTATTTAGAATTTTGAATGTTAGGATTTTTTTTTTTTTTTTTTTAATTTATTGGACAGACAGAGATCCCAAGTAGGCAGAGAGGCAGGCAGAGAAACAGGAGGAAGCAGGCTCGGAGCAGAGAGCCCGATGCGGGGCTTGATCCCAGGACCCTGGGATCATGACCTGAGCCGAAGGCAGAGGCTTTTAACCACTGAGCCACCCAGGTGCCCCTAGAATTTTGAATCTTTCATTTTAGGCTATGATTGGTGACAATATCTTAGTCTTTTTTCTATTGAATAACAATCTGTGATGCATATGGTAAGCAATCCATATGTATTTGACTTAAACTAAATGTACATGTGGATTAGGTCCTATAATTTAAATTTATGAACCAAAGGGCGCCTGGGTGGCTAGGTCAGTTACGCATCTGCCTTCAGCTCAGGTCATGATCCCAGGGTCCTGGGATCAAGCCCCTTGTCAGGCTCCCTGCTTCAGCAGGAAATCTGCTTTTCCCTCTCCTCCAGTTCCTTTCCCTGCTCATGCTCATTTGCATGCTCTCTCTCTCAAATAAATAAATAAAATCTTACCCAAAAAAGTAGTGAGTTTTATACATATCCTGGGGGAATTAAAATTTATTGGGAGGCATATTTTCAGTTTCTATAAACCATACTTATTGAAACCATGGATGTTAAAGATGGTTATAGCATCTCTCTAGACAGATTTTAAGCAAGGTCAAATTTTGGGAGGGGTTGTTTCTTTTTATGTACTTTAGATTCAGATGTGTCTGAAAATAAAGATACTTGGTTGCTCCTCAAGACTCTTGAATCTCAGTTAATATACATGTCTATTTTTTTATAGATATATTTATTTTAGAGAGCACAAGCACGTGAGCGTGAGTGGTCGGGCATGGGGGATGAAGGTCAAAGGGAGAGGGAGAGAAGCAGACTCCCCGCAGAACGCAGAGCCCAATGTGAGGTTTGATTCCACAACCCCAAGATTATGACCTGAGCCAAAATCAAGAGTCAGACACTCCACCGACTGAGCCACCCATGCGCCCCTCTCAATTTTAAATGAGTTTTTCTTAGAAGGATGGTGCTATAAACATACTGCTTCTTTTTTAAGAAATACATCTTACAGATTGGTCAGAACTAATATTTATAATACAAAAGAGTTTTCAAAAAGATTTTTAAAAAGATTTTATTTATTTGACAGAGAGAGACAAAGTTAGAGAGGGAACACAAGCAGTGGGAGAGGGAGAAGCAGGCTTCCCACTGAGCAGGGAGCCCGATGTGGGGCTCCATCCCAGGATCCTGGGATCATGACCTGAACTTGAAGGCAGCCACTTGACTGAGCCACCCAGACGCCCCCATAATATAAAAAAAAGGTTTAATAATTCTTCAGCGTTGGGGTGCCTGTGTGGCTAAGTTGATTGAGCGATTGACTCTTCTTGGTTTTGGTTCAGAACATAATCGCATGGTCCTGGGATTGAGCTCCTCATTGGGCTCTGGGATCAGGGCAGAGTCTGCTTTGGATTCTCTCTCTCTCCCCTTTTCTCTCTAGCACACACTCCCTCGCTCTCTCTCTCTCACACACACACAAATAAATATATTAAATCTTTAAAAAAGATTCTTCAGCATTGATTGCAAACATGAAGAAAAAGCAGAATTGTTTTCTCCCCTAATGATGAGAAGGCAGATTTTCTAGGAATGAAAGAAACTTCAGCAGAACTGATGTCCCTTTTTATATTGTATTTTTGTGTATTTACTAAATCTAATGTTTGTGTCTCATAGAATGGAGATGTATGCATTTCAATTCTTCATCCGCCTGTAGATGACCCACAGAGTGGAGAACTGCCCTCTGAAAGGTGGAATCCTACTCAGAATGTCAGGTAAGGGGTTACATAAGGAATAATCTGGTTTTTCAGTGGTTCTTAAGATTGGATATTATCTTTATAACAAGTACAAAAGACTCCTTTTTGTACATGGTTGTTTTGTCTTCTGCTTGAGCTTTAAGTAACACATATGCATCATTTTTAAGAGTCATACTTACAGAGCAGTAATTGCATTTGTTACTCATTTCTTTATGTGCATCTTAGTCTAAATTCTTCCTGTTACATTATCTTAAGTTCCATCCTGCATCTTTGGATCTCATGATGTCCATGTTTGAATTGGTTGTTTTCTTAATCCAGGATTCTTAATACATTTTGCAGAAAAATTTAAGTCTTTACAAAATCAACTGACTTTATATACTCACTGTGTTTAAAAGAGCTTCCATTATCTGTTGTTATTTTGTTTGTTTTATATGTTTCTTAATGATTTTAAGGGCTTATTTATTTCTTTTGATTCCCTTTCATTATCCATCTATTTTTTTTCAAATTTGTATTTAAATTCTAATTAGTTAACATATAGTGCAGTATTAAGATTATTCATCTGTTAATTGATCTGTTGAACTGTCTGTATAAATGGATGGTTATTTAACCATTTGTTTGTTTAGAGTAGTGTTCTATATGTTTAGGAGTGGGTTACCTAACTCTTAAAAATTTTTTGAAAAACTACACTGTGGCATGTTTTTGTAGCTTTTTTTTTTTTTTTTTTTGAGTAATCTCTACACCTAACAATGGGGCTTGAATTTACAGCTCCAAGATAAAGAATTGCATGCTTGCACTCTGAGAAACAAACCAAGGGTTTTGGGAGGGGAGGCTGGTGGGAGGTTGGGTGAGCCTGGTGGCAGGTATTATGGAGGGCACATGTTGCATGGAGCACTGGGTGTGGTGCATAAACAATGAATTCTAGAACACTGAAAAGAAAAAAAAAAAAAGTTGCATGCTCTACTGACTGAGCCAGCCAGGTGCTCCCACTGTTGTATGTTTTTAGGTGCAGATTTTGGTGTTCTGTTTTTTAGGTACAGTTTTTTAAAACATCTCAAATATAAGTAGTGAAAAAATACCTTTTTTCTGCTTGCATTTGAATTTCCATTTTACTGTCCCTACTGAGTTTTATCTTAATACTTGAAATTTTTATGTTTGATAGCCTTGTATATTTTATTTATCCTGTAATATTTTTCTGAAAGAAAAATCTGTACTTTAATTGCTGTGACAAGACAAAACTGATTACTCTATTGAATTAGTTTATTATATAGTTGATTAAAAACAGTACATCAATTATGCTTTCAATATTCTTTTACTTTTTACATTATTATTAATAATTATTAGAAGTACATTTTAAATCTGGTAGATAGACATTTGTTTTCAGTTAGATCATGTAGCCATGAATAATTACTACATTGTTAGATTGAGTCAGAAATACAGCTGCAATTTCATGTGTATACATAATGTATGAATATACATTATATATACTAATATACACACCCAAGAATATGTGCATCTATATACATATGTATATATGTATACATATATGTGAGGACTTACATACATAACATAAATATACATATTAGATGCAATGATTAAGAGACCATATTTACATTTGATAATGGAGTAACATTTTATATGGCAGTGAAACTAAATCCTCTTAATTCCTTCTGAATTATTTGCAAAAATCATAGTGATCTATTGTCTTTTTTAAAAAAACATTTTATTGTGATATAATTCCCATACCCAACAATCTCCCATCTTATGTGTACAATTCACTGTTCTTTAAGTAAAGCTGTACAAGTATCCCCACAATCAATTTTAGAGCTTTTTTTTTTTAAAGTAGGCTCTGTGCCCAGTGTGGAGCCCAGTGCAGGGCTTGAACTCACGACCCAGAATCAAAACCTGAGCTGAGATCAAGAGTCAGACACCAAGCTGACTCAGCCACTGAGGTGCCCCATGAACATTTTTATCACCTCTAAAGAAACTCATACCTCTTAGCATTTATACTCCCATTATCCCTCAACTTCCACCTCCACCCTTCTACCTGCAACCCTAGGAAAACACCAGTCTACCTTCTGTCTCTAGAAATTTACCTGTTTGGATATTTTGTAGGAGTAGAGTCATTCCAGATGTAGTATTTTGTGATTGGCTTCTTTAACTTAGAATTTTTTCAAGGTTCATCTTTGTTATAGCATTAATCAGTACTTCATACCTTTTTTTTGGCTGAATAATAATTCCATTGAATGCTTATACCACCCTTGGTTTATCCATTCTTCATTCAGTGGACCTTTGGGTTGTTTCCATTTTTTGGCTATTATGAATCATGCTGCTATAAACATTATGTACAAGTTTTTTGCATATATACGTTTTTTATTCCCTTGGGTATATACCTAGGAATAGAATTGCTGGGTCATATGATAACTCACTGTTTAACTTTTTGAGGAATTGCCAAACTGTTTTCCAACATGGCTGCACTAAATAGTACATGCCTACCAACAGTGTTTGAGAATTTGTTTTTGCACATCTTCGTTAACAATTGTTACTATCTGTGTTGTTATAACCATCCTAGTGGGGGGACATGGTATCTCATTATGGTTTTGTTATTGATGTTTTCCCTTTAAATGAATTCTAAATTTTAGAACCGTTTTAGATTTTTTTTTTAAGATTTTATTTATTTATTTGACAGAGATCACAAGTAGGCAGAGAGGCAGGCAGAGAGAGGAGGAAGCAGGCTCCCTGCTGAGCAGAGAGCCCGATGCGGGGGCTCGATCCCAAGACCCTGGGATCATGACCTGAGCTGAAGGCAGAGGCTTTAACCCACTGAGCCACCCAGGCGCCCCAGAACGGTTTTAGATTTTTGAAAATTGTGAAGTTAGTACAGATAGTTCTTTAGAATTCCATGCATGATTGACTCCTTAGGCAACTATAACAGTCTGACTTTCCTTGTTTTTGATGACCTTGACAGTTTTGAGGAGTACTGATCAGGTATTGTAAAAATGTCCCCCAATTGGGATTTTTCCAGTGTTTTCCTGGTTGTTAGAGTAGGGTGATGAGTACTGGGCAGAGAAACAGACCATGGAGGTAAAATATATTGTCATCACCTTGTATTAAGGGTACAAAATATCAACATGACTTACCACTGTTGATGTTAACATTCATCACCTAGTTGGGACTCAGATTTTAGGTTTCTCCCATGTAAAGTTCCTTGTTTTTACCCCTTCCATTCTGTACTCTTTCGAAGAAAGGAAGTCATAGGTGCAGCCCACACATAAGGAATGGGAATTACACTTCCATGAGGCTGAGATATCTGTATAAATTATTTAAATTCTTCTGCACAGGAGAGATTAAAATCAATACCTAAATGTGTATATATGTTTGTGTATATATATGTTGTTTATTCAGTCATTTTGTTAGTCTCTTTTTTAAAAGGGGAAGGAGAGAGAATTTTTTTTTTAAAGATTTTATTTATTTATTTGTCAGAGAGTGAGAGAACATGTGCACAAGCAGGGAAAGTGGCAGGGAGAGGGAGAAGCAGGCTCCCTGCTGAGCAAGGATTCCAGTGTGGGACTCAGTCCCAGAACCATGGGATCATGACCTGAGCCCAAAACAGACACTTAACCGACTGAGTCACCCAGGCATCCCCGGGGGAGAGAGAATCTTAAGCAGTCCCCATGCCCAGTGTGGGGCCCAAAGCAGGGCTGGATCTCACAACCCTGAGATCATGACCTGAGCTGAAACTAAGAATCAGATACTCAACTGACTGACCCACCCAGGTGCCCCTTTGTTAGTCATTTTTAATGATCTGAAAAGCTAGTAACTCAGGAACTCTGCTTTTTTTTTTTTTTTTTTTTTTTGGACAAAGATCACAAGTAGGCAGAGAGGCAGGCAGAAAGAGAGGAAGGGAAGCAGGCTCCCGGCTGAGCAGAGAGCCCGATGCGATGCTGGGCTCAATCCCAGGACCCTGGGATCATGACCTGAGCTGAAGGCAGAGGCTTTAACCCACTGAGCCACCCAGGTGCCCCTACATAAGGATTTCTTACCAGTTTTTACCAAGTTCGTTTCTTCTCACTTTCTGGGAAGTGAATACCAAAGAATCTGTTCAAGCATATCAAATTACTGTTGATTATGTGTTGATTATGCTGATTACTCATTCCTTTAGGTATCTTGTTCAATACAGTATACTTAGAATTGAGAAAATAGATATATTTTGGATTTCAACACATCTAGTTCATATATTTTTTTAAATCAGAAAAAAAAGTGTCTCCCTTTTTTAATTCAAATAATGTGTTGATACACCTCATCTTGGCAGTCATCTTGCTTTTGAATTCTAATTCTCAGATTAGGCATAGAACTTTGCCATAAGTTTATTAATGCCTATGAAATACAGAATTACCACATATTCCCTGTACTTTATGCTTTACTTTAATGGGATTCTCCTTCAGGGATAATGCATTTCTTAATAATAATCAGAGATGGAATTAGTAAGTTCCTTTTAATGAAAATGTAATTCCAGCAGCCCCAATCTATACATATCTGAATTTGTTGTACTCCATCACATACCAAAATACTTTCTTTAAACATCATTCTACACTTTTTTTTTTAAGACTTCATTCATTTATTTGACAGAAATACAGTGAGACAGGAAGCACAAGCAGGGGGAGTGGGAGAGGGAAAAACATATCCCCCACCAAGCAGAGGGAGCCCAATGCGGGGCCGGATCCCAAGACCCCAGGATCATGATCTGAGCTGAAGGCAGATGCCTAACTTACTGAGACACCCAGGCGCCCCCATTCTACACTTTGAACAAAATTATTTCTGAGAAAGGGAAAACAGTTGGCTTTATATGTAAATTTCTTTTTCTTTTATACACCTTACATTTCATTACCTCTGGGCACTGTACCCGAGGAATATTTGGGATGTGTAGAAGGTACGCATTCCTTTTGTAAAGAGCAATTGTGAAAAGGGAGGCTGGAAAGGGAAATTGATCTGATAGTTTATATACCCACAGGTGTATGAATATATTTAAGACCACTTCTTTTACACAGGATATTTTATTTCTACTTTTTCATCCCTCATATCCACCCCCCCCCTTTTTTTTTAAAGATTTTACTTATTTATTTATTGGACACAGAGAAAGATCACAAGTAGGCAGAGAGGCAGGCAGAGAGGGAGAAGCAGGCTCCCCGCGGAGCAGAGAGCCAGATGTGGGACTTGATCCCAAGACCCCGAGATCATGACCTGAGCAGAAGGCAGAGGCTTAAGCCACTGAGCCACCCAGGTGCCCCTCATCCCTCATATCCCTTATACCACACAGTTATAGCTGATACTTGTACCTTTAACCTGTACTTACCCAGTTACTTGATTTTTCAGCCTCAACCTGTATTGACAGAGCTAAGTGAAAGAAAAGGAAATCAGCATACATATTCTATTTCCCATCCTGTCCTCCCCTTTTCTTCCTTTTAAAAATATTTGTTTATATGGGCACCTGGGTGGCTTAGTCAGTTGAGTGTCCGACTCTTGATCTCAGCTTAAGTTACAATCTTAGGGTCGTGAGATTGAGCCCCACATGGACCTCTACGCTGGGGGTAGAGCCTACTTAAGATTCCCTCTCGCTCTCCCTCTGTCCTTCCCTATCCCACTCACATGCGTGCACATTCTTGCTTTCCCCCCCCAAAAATATGTGTGTGTGTGTGTGTGTGTGTGTGTGTGTGTGTGTGTGTGTATAAAATAAATAAAAATATATTTGTTCATTGGGGAGCTCGGGTGGCTCAGTTGGTTGAGCATCTGACTCTTGATTTCAGCTCAGGGTCATGAGATCAAACCCCATGTGGGCACCGTGCTCAGGAAGGAGTCTGCTTGAGATTCTTTCCCTTTCCCCCTGGCCTCTCCCCCTGCTTGTGCGCACACTTGCTCGATCTCTCTCTCAAATAAATAAATCTTTTAAAAAATATATTTGTTTACTGTCAGGGTTATAACATTTATAGTCTGTACTGTTTTGTAACATAATCCTAGTTTTTAAAATTTCTTATTCCTACTATGAAATGAATTCACTGTTGTCCGTTATTTTACTTCCCTTTGATTTGTTAATTGGCTGAATTTGTCCATTAGTAATTTCTCCAGGAAAATGTTCCTTGGATCCATATTATATTCCCTGAATTCTTAAGATGTTCAAAATGTTATATGCTTGGGGCGCCTGGGTGGCTCAGTCATTACATCTGCCTTCGGCTCAGGTCATGATCTCAAGGTCTTGGGATCAACCCTTGAGTTGGACTCCTCCTTCCTTCTCTCTATCTTTCTCTTTCCCTCCCCCCGCCTTCTCAAATAAATGAAATCTTTAAAAAGTACAAAAAGTGATAAAATACTTGTGTGTATGGGTGTATATATATGTGTTTTTTGCCATGGTACTTCAAATGGCAGTTTGGGCATAAGATTTCAGGGCCATACTTTATTTCCTTGAGGATATTACAGACGTTATTCTGCTGTATTTATTGTTGGTGGGAAGAGTTTGGCTACCACAGTTCTCAGCTCTTCCAAGAGACTGTCTGGTTTTCGAAAGAAACACATTATCAAAATATAATTAAACTGACAGTATATTTAAAGGCAGTAAATATGGGGCGCCTGGGTGGCTCAGTCATTAAGCGTCTGCCTTCGGCTCAGGTTGTGATCCCGGGCTCCTGGGATGGAGCCCCATATCGGGCTCCCTACTCAGCGGGAAGCCTGCTTCTCCCTCTCCCACTCCGCCTGCTTCTTTTCCCTCTCTCTCTCTGTGTCTGTCAAATAAATAAAATCTTAAGAAAAAAAAAAAGGCAGTAAGTATTTTGGAAGATATATTGAAAAATTGAACAAAAAATGCAGGGTTGTCCTTTTAGTTTGCCTTTGGTGCTTATTTTTCAGGGCTAGTAGTAATCCTAGTCAAAAGGAAGTGTTAGCTGCTAAGGTACTAGTGATTCTTGTTTTTGGAGGTTGAATGCTGAATCAAATGCTTACCATGGTTTGTCCCCCTTTGAGAAAACAAGCTTCCCCCTTCTTCATAATACAAAGACTGAAACACTTTTTTTTTCATTGTATTTTCATGCTGCCTCTAATGGATAATCTATTGCCATTACCCACAGGAATTCACGATTTTTACCTTTACTTCTCCTGCATAAATATACCTATATTATCCTTGTATCAGCTTAAAATCTTTTGGACACTTTTCTTTGAAGGTAGGCCTGTTTCTCATTTGATTTAGTCCTTTGGGGATAGGAAACTCCTTTTCATACTAAATTTGCCTATCTAAAATTGGCACTTAGGGTACCAGCATCATTTTTTCTCTGTAGGCCCCCAGGTCACTTGAGCCCCAGTTTAGAAGCATTTCCTAGACTTCATCTCAGAGATTGCCTTCTCTGCTTTTACAAGCTTTTTTGTTTAGAGGCTTCATAATGAGGACTAGTTAACTTCAGATTGCCCCTTTGCTCTTCATACACAGATCTACTAACAGCTCTTTGGATTGGGATCTGTCTGTCTGTCTGTCTCTCTCTTTTACTTAATCTCTACCCCCAAAACGAGGCTGAAGCCCACAGTCCCAAGATCAAGGGTCTCATGCTTTACCAAATAAGCCTTCCAGCTACCCATGCACTGGAATCTTTAGTTACCTTCTCAGACCTTTTTTTATCTTCTAGCTTCATGTTATCATAGATGTTCCTTCAATGTGCTGATCTTGGGGTTGGGAGTGAATGAAGGGTTTGGTGTTCGTGAATTTCTAGGGAGACATAGAGTGTTGTGTGTTCACTATTGGAACCTCACCTGCCTGGAATACCTTATGATGCCCAGAACTCTGAAATGTCAGAAAAGCACTAACTCATGAGTAGGTGTGGAATACTTCTTTTCTTCTTGTTTCTCTGTTACTTATTGTGAGGCAGGGGGTCTTCAGCTGGCAGATTGTATATATTTCCCATAAGCTAGTTTATGTCACTGAAATACCAAGAGACAAGATATGAGGTGCTAGGCATTTTCCTTGATACTCCTTTGCTGCAAAACTCTCTAGAGTCAGCAATTGTCCAACTAAGGGTTCTGTGCTCCCCATCCAGCTTAGGGTGAATATAGCAGGACAGTAGCAGAGGTGGAATAAGGTTCAGCACAGGCTGTTGCAGGGTCTTGACTGATATATAGCACTGTTATCTGAAAGTGACCCCATATTCATGTGTTTAGACTTCTTCATGACCACCTATACTAGTCTTTCATTCAGCACCTCAGTGAACGTATTTAGAAAACGTTTACATGGGGGCACCTGGGTGGCTCAGTCCTTGGGCATCTGCCTTTGGCTCGGGTCGTGATCCTGGGGTCCGGGGATCGGGCCCTGCATCCGGCTCTCTGTTCAGCGGGAAGCCTGCTTCCCCCTTCCCACTCCCCCTTCTTGTGTTCCCTCTCTAACTGTCTCTCTCTCTCTGTGTCAAATAAATAAATAAATAATCTTTAAAAAAAAAAAAGAAAGAAAGAAAGAAAACGTTTACATGGAAGACTTTTTGTAACCCAAAGAAGAGTAAAGCATCCCAGTTACCTTGAAGAACCTAAGTCAATTTATATCACAAAACCTAGTGAGTGGTGAGAGTAGACAAAGGAAAAAGTGGGGAAGAGACCCCTGCAATTGTAGGGAGCCAGAGCATCAGCCAACTAGTATCCACTAAAGGTTCGGTAGTTTTCTTCTTCGTAGAGAAAGCCAGCCTACTTTCTGGAAGAAGAGAGCCACTGTCCTACTGTCCCCAGAAGCATAGGATTAAGTTTAGGCAGGTGAGAGGTCCTTATGGAATTGGAAGTCTTAAGTAGGCATTAGCAAAGAGTGAAGTTGGGAGGGTAGAGATGCCTGATGTTCACAATACCATGCCTCTTCTTCCTGGTGTAAGAAAGAAAATTTTCCTTCATCCATGCTGTGTCCAGAACCTAGAGGGTGCTTTTTGTGTTTGTGGGTGTCAGACAAGAGTTCACAACTGCTTTCTCTAAGGCACCATCCCAAGGCACCAGAACTATCTGCCATACCTATTCCAGGCTCTTGAATAGGAAAGTCATCTTGGTGGAGGTTTGCTTGCCTTTGAAAAATGGTTACATGGTACTGTCTTTGCCACTGCATCATGGAGAAGCATCTGTCAGGAGTAAGGTAGAATGTTTTCCTGACAAATCTTAATCTACAACCTCCTAAAAGGGAAAGGAGCTAAGGACTGCCCCAAGCATTGGGTGACAAAAGTAGGCAAGGTCAGGGGAAATGACAACAGTGCTGTTGTTCTTAGGGCTCTTATAAACCCCATTTGGGGCCAGGATGATATTAATTGCTCCCTTGATATTTATATGTTGGGAGATATATATATATATATATAAAATTTCCCCTGCACTCGACTTGGTGGTTTCATTCTGTGCATAGGATACATATCCTGTGTATTTAAAAAATTTCCTTTTTAAAATGTTCTGATTTTCTGTTTCTGTGTATTTTAATCTGAGACCCTCATTCCTGCCATGTGTTTTCAGAGATCTGTCAGTCAGCAGCAGCTCCAGGATTGCACAGGATGAAGTATTAAATTTGTTAGATGCTTTAGAGGCATAAAGAAAAACTGTAACATATGACCCATTAAACAATCATATTTTCAGGGCACCTGTTAAATTTCTGACTTTGGCTCAGGTCATGATCCTGGGGTCCTGCGTCAGGCTCCTTGCTCAGCAGGGAGTCTGCTTCTCCCTGTCCCTCTGCTCCCCCATCCCATCCCCTTTTGTGCATATGCTCACTCAAATAAAAATTAAAAATCTTTTTAAAATTATCACATTTTCGGGGCGCCTCGGTGGCTCAGAGGGTTGGGCCTTTGCCTTTGGCTCAGGTCATAGTCTCAGGGTCCTGGGATCGAGCCCCGCATCGGGCTTTCTGCTCAGCGGGGAGCCTGCTTCCCCTTCTCCTTCTGCCTACCTGTGTGTCAAATAAATAAATAAAATTTTTTTAAAAATTATCACATTTTCTCACAACAGATTTCGTTGCCATGATGTCCTCTTTAAATTCCTCTCCCATTTTGGAAATACTTAATAGGGACTGAATTTTAACTGGGTCATCTTCGGGTATTACGGGTCCATCTTTTGAAATGGCATAAATGAGAGATTAAACGGAGCTGGGTTAAGTGGAAGAGTCAGGCATTGAGCTTCACTTCTTCACAGTTGACAGTCAATTTTCATCAAGTTAAGGGTATGCCTGTAAAACCTAAGAAACTCAGTCATTCTGTTTTCTCTTCCTGTGTATGTGTATGTTTTAAGAGTCAAAGTAAGTTTAGAGTTTTAAGAATGAACCCTTTCTACCTCACACTGCCTGGAGGTATTTGTATAACATTGAAGAAAAATGCCAGCCTTTAATCCTGCAAAATTCCAAACTCTGCCTGCTTAGTTTCCAGGGGGACTCATAAACCAGGTCTTATTTGTTGTGCTAGAGCCAGTTTTATGCCCGCCCTGGTAATGTTGTACTTGTAGTAACATAGTAGCTAACAAAGTAGCTAAAAAACGGGTTGAGGTGGGGTGGAGGGGCACCTGGTTGCTTCAGTTAGTAGAGCATGTGACTCTTGATCTTCACATCAGTTCAAGCCTCACAGTTGGGTGTAGAGCATACTGTAACAAAGTGGGGGTGGGGGCGGGCAGGTGCAGACCCAACTTATTGACCATTGTCTGTATGTTGAAAAGGGACGGATAACAGTATTACTCATTGGGTCATAGATGTCTAATTTTGATTACTTTTTTTTTTTTTTTAAGGATTTTATTTATTTACTTGGCAGAGATCACAGGTAGGCAGAGAGGCAGGCAGAGAGAGGAGGGGAAGCAGACTCCCCACTGAGCAGAGAGCCCGATGCGGGGCTCGATCCCAAAACCCTGGGATCATGACCTGAGCCGAAGGCAGAGGCTTAACCCACCAAGCCACTCAGGCACCCCTACTTTTTTTTTAATAAGATTTTATTTATTTGATAGAGTAAGAGAGTACAAGCAGGGGGAGTGGCAGAGGGAGTGGGAGAAGCAGGCTCCCCACTGAGCAGGGAGCCCAGTGCAGGGCTCGGCTCCATCCCAGGATCCTGGGATCATGGCCTGAGACAAAGGCAGAAGCTTAACTGACTGAGCCACCCAGGTGCCCTAATTCTGATTTCTTATCTCCCTTAAATACTGCTTTAGTTTTGATGTTTTTAAAACATGTCTGAGCTCTGTAAACTTCACAACTTTCTAGTTTGCTTTTTGCCTCGTGTCTGTGTGTGTGTGTGTGTGTGTGAGAGAGAGAGAGAGTGAGTGTGTGTGTGTGTGAATATGATTAATTGGTCATTTTCTTTTGGTGTCTTTACTATTTACAAACTTTTTAAAAATATATATTTTATTTATTTATTTGTTAGGGGGTACAGAGAGAGAGAGAGAGAACAGCAAGGGGAGTGGCAGGCAGAGGAGAAGCAGGCTCCCCACAGAGCAAGGAGTCCAATGCGGGACTCGATCCCAGAGTACTGGGATAGTGACCCTAGCCAAAGGCAGCTGCTTAACCAACTGAGCCACCCAGGCAGCCCTACAAACTTATTTTTATGCAAAAGAGGATAGCCAAATCTAACAAAGATTATAAGACAACCAAAAAGATCAGAAATATGAACTGGAAAAAAAAATTGAAGACTATATGAAGTGGAGTGCTTTTGACTATCCTTTTGCCTGTACTTCTCTCCTCTGAGAATTTTTTTATTTTGGTCTAGATTCCCTATGTTGAAAACTCCTACCATAGTCCCTTGCCTGGCTTAAAGCAGGGGTGGAGGGAGCACATTTGCTTCTTGGAATATCTCTAAATCCAGGAATGGTGGTGGTCCTGGGAATTGTATTGTGCAATAATTGAAAACATGTAAGAACCCTTTGTTCCTCATTTTTATCCCAAATTGTTACTGGATTAGGTCTGTTTTATTTTAAGGTATGTTAAACTCTTATACTGCTTAATTTGGACAACCAGCCCCATCTGTTCCTCCAAACATGCAGTAGAGAGGGGCATAGTGTTATTCTTTGTGGGAAGTGAGAGTCTGGGGATGGGTCCTCAAAAATCTGTTTTGCTAATCCAAGAAATTTATGTCTAAATGCTACAAGGTTGTCTAAATGGAGTAGTGCAACTCCATGTTACTGCTAAAAACCAAAGGTTCATGTGGAACTGCGGATTTATATAGACAGAATAAGAAAGAATGTATATAGTTGTTTTCTGAACCCTTTCCCATCTGTTCATGATCTGAAGGAAACCAGTCCCTTCAGTAGACATGAGTGACTTCTTCATTGTGTTATATTGATAGTTTTGTTACTGGGTCTTTTTCTTTCATCTGTTGTTAATCCTTTCCACCTTCTGCTTTTTTCCTTCTAAAAAAAAATACAATAAATGAATAAAGATTTTCAAATACTTCAACTAGCAACAAAAGATGGCAACCAAAAAAATGTAACCATTGGAATAGTTGCAGCAGGATTCAGTTCTGTGTTGTATAGTCTGTTAGTATTGTCTTAGTTCATTTTTTCTTTTCTGGTGCCTGGCTGACTTAGTTGTTTTTTTTGTTTTTTTTTTTTTTTAAAGATTTTATTTATTTATTTGACAGACAGAGATCACAAGTAGGCAGAGAGGCAGGCAGAGAGAGAGGAAGGGAAGCAGGCTCCCCGCCGAGCAGAGAGCCCGATGCGGGGCTCGATCCCAGGACCCTGAGATCATGACCTGAGCTGAAGGCAGAGGCTTTAACCCCCTGAGCCACCCAGGTGCCCTGCCTGGCTGACTTAGAAGAGGATGCGACTCTTGATCTTGGGGTCTTGCGTTGGAGCCCCACGGTGGGTGTAAAGATTATTTTTAAAAATAAATCTAACTTAAAACATAGGGTTAATAATACTTATCTTGCAGAGTTGTCTACAGTCTGCTACAGGGTATAATGCCTGTGTTAAATTATTTTGGTACAAATGCTGGACAGTTTAAACTATGTATGACATTACTTCCAGACCTTTTCCAGTCATGATACATAGGTAAAATTGCAATTACTATATTTGTAGGTGACAGTGTAATAAACTGTGGAGATGCTTTGACTAGAAGTTGTTGCAGAGGCTCAGGTTATCCCAGGTCCCACCTACCCAACTGCTTACAGGAATCAATAAATAATTTATGTATAACTCATCCACAATATACTGGTTGGGAAAGTTTAAATATGGTCTTGTATCTGAATTACATCAGGAATTTGATTAGAGAATAAAGTCTCAATTCTGCCTTGCATTGTATTGGCCTTGTTACTAGGCAGAGTCTTAACCACTTGGTGATACAGATGGCTACCTGCTCTAGACTTTCCTTATTCTCACAGTTGTCAGTTTAATCAAGAATAAAAAGTAAATGCCTTTCTGCTGTTAGATTAGAACATCATAGTTCCTAGCAGGGTTCTGATTGGCCCATCTTGGGTTACATGCATACCCCCCAAAACCATTCATGACTAGATGGGTGGAATCCTTTGGCCAGTACTTGGTGGTGTATCTGCTGCTGTGGTTAGGTAGGTTATGTGTATGAAGGTGTGGCAATGATAGCAGAGGAAGATTAACCCCACCAGAACCAACAGAATGGGTTCCCCATACCACACCCCCCAAAAAGATCCTGCTGTCCAGAGGAAGGGATGAAGTGAAAATGTACTGGTCAACTATTTGCACAGTCCACTATAGTACCTGACATCACTTCTGAAAGTATCATGGATTTCAGTGTGGAAATACATGGTGTTAGAAGTGAGTTCTTCGTGAGCACTGGGTGTTATATGCAGCTAATGAATTACTGAACTCTACATCTGAAACTAATGATGTACTATATGTTGGCTAATTGAATATAAATTAGAAACAAAGTGATTTATTTTGATAGAAATGGATAATTCATGATTTTATTTAAGATTTTATTTATTTATTCAACAGAACGAGAGAGCACAAGCAGGGGGAGCAGCAGAGGGAGAGGGAAAATGTGGGGCTTGATCCCAGGATCCTGGGACCATGACCTGAGCTGAAGGCAGATGCCCATCCGAGACATCCATGCACCTTGATAATTCACCATTTTAAAAATTATATTTTCTAATATAGTATTTTAACAGTTGTCCAATACGGCAGCCACTAACTAACTACATGTAGCTATGTAAATTAATTAAAATTAAATGTAAAAATTCAGTTCTTCAGTTGTATAAGCTACCTTTCAGAGTGTTCAGTGGCCACATGGGGTGGCTGGTGGTTATCATATTGGATAATACAGATTATACATTTACATAATCACAAAGTTTTATGCAGTGCTGATCTAGACTATATAAAGTTTTGTTGTTGTCCCCCCGTGCCCCGCTTTATACCACACTTTGTCCCATCCTGCTTATCTTTCTAACAGGTTCTGTGTTTTCTTCTGTGGCAGCCCTTTGGAATTTTCTACACACATTTTTTTTGCTTTTAGGATGTTATGTCAGTCCATTTCCCATCATTGGCAATGAGGAGTTTCTTTTAATCTTATTTTATAACGTAATTACTGAAGAAATCCAGGAGGATCTTGGTGGGGAGGGGCAAGGAGTTATTCTTAACCTAAAAGAAAGGGATGTGTGTGTCTGTTATAAATGGATTTTAACTAGATGGGAAGGTTGTCTGTGTAAGTGCCTTTGTCATAATCTTGTATAATCACATAACAGAAACTCTCTACCCTTTTTAGGAAAAGGTTTCATCAAATCAAACATCTAATTGCCTGGCTCCCTCCCTTTATTTTTTGCTTGGGGCAGGAGCAAAAGGCTATTTTGCAACAACACAATCTATAACCTCGCACCAATGAGAAAAGGTAGAGAAATTTAATTTTTCTCCTTACATACATGCACAGAGCTTTTAGAGAAAAGAAGCTTGGTAATAATTTGAAATCTCTTTGGAACCTGTTCTTTTTTTTTAATTTTACTGATGCTTTTTTTTTTTTTTTAAGATTTTTTTTTAAATTTATTTATTTGTCAGAGAGAGTGAGCACAGGCAGAGAGAGAGGCAGGCAGAGGCAGAGGGAGAAGCAGGCTCCCTGCTGAGCAAGGAGCCCGATGTGGGACTCGATCCCAGGACCCTGGGATCATGACCTGAGCCGAAGGCAGCCGCTTAACCAACTGAGCCACCCAGGCGTCCCTCTTTGGAACCTGTTCTAATTATTTTTCTAACAGAAAAATGTGTGATTAAGGTGTCTATTTTTTGTTTTATCTTTGGACAAAAATTGCCTGTTTGTATCTCCCACAATTCTTACAAACCTTGGGAGAGAAGGGATGGCATCTAACTTGCTCACTGTTGTACATCCAACATCACCGTTGGTGCCTCTGGTACACACTAAGTACTTAATAATATTTTTGAATAAAGATTTCCATTATTCAGAGACTAGTTCTTCCATGTCTGGGCTACTGTTTTCCTCCATTCTCCTGCTTAAGTGTCATTCTTCCCTCAGAAGTATGGAAAACAAATACATTTGCATGTAGTATCATTTTTCAGATCCTCTTAAGCAGCCATGGTAAGAACCACGTGGATGTGTGGAGCGTGACCATTTTTAACCTCTCCCCAAAAAGGAATTTTTTTCTTATGGCTTTTGCATTTTCCTGTTGTACTTAATTTATAGTTTTCAAAATTTGTTACTTAAAAAGCTTTCAGGCTTCCACTTTCTGCAGATTGGAACATATAGCCATTTGAGACCATGCCCTGGAACATGATCTTTATGCTCGGCTCACAGATTTCCTTTGTCTCTTAGTTAGCAACTTTATTCTGCCTAACCAGCTGAGTACTGAAAATAAAATTTTATATTCTATTTCTATTCCCCTAAGATCTCAAATATTATGTTAAATTTAAAAGCACAGTATTTATGGATCCTATAAATATGAATATTCATAGCTGATCCTTTTTCCCCCCACCCCCATTTCTAGGACTATCCTGTTAAGTGTAATCTCATTGCTCAATGAGCCCAACACCTTCTCCCCAGCCAATGTGGATGCTTCAGTTATGTTCAGGAAATGGAGGGACAGTAAAGGAAAAGACAAAGAATATGCTGAAATCATTAGGTAAGGTGTTTTGTTTTACCTTCCGTTTGATTACTTCAAGTCTTTCTAAACTATATCCTAGAACCATGGCTTTAAATCGACTTAAAGTATCTACTCCAGTCCTCTGTTAGATTTATTGTTTGGGAAGAGATTTCTGCCTGAGCCTAATGAGTTTGTTTGGCTTTTGAGAGAGCACACAGTAAAAGATAATGCTGCAGCAGATCTTACTTCCTGGGCACCAAAACTTCCACGTTCTGAACCAATAAAGTTTGTAGACTCTGCCTCTCAATCATTTTAGGGACGCTGTTCAGGATTTTCAGTATGTCCTTTAAGTGTAGCAAACACCAAGAGTATTCTGGACATTCTAGGTATTTTGTTTTCAGAAATTTTAATGAAGCCATATAGTTTATTGGCCCTTTTGACCATAGTAGCAAGTATCTTCTAGGTATCATCATTATCAGCAACACTAGTATATGGTATAACAGAGCCATAGAAGCTTCCTCTCAGTGGGAGGCTTGGAATCTACCCCTAGCTCTGTCACCCCTTATAGTACCTTTTATCAGTTAATTTTTTGGGTTTTTGGTTTTTCCATCTGTATAAAAGGGGAAAAAAGTAGGAGGTATTGGGGCTGAACCATTCATCTCTTGATCATACCCTAAGTAGGACTTGAAGGTTTTCTTAACAGTACCCAACAACTGATACTTGAATTGCAATAAATTCATTTCCTCTTATATCCTTAAAATAGAGTCCCAAGGACAGTTTTCTGCACATAGTTTAGTAAGCATTACAGTTTATACAAATCGTCCCTCTTTATAACTCTAGTCAGCAAGATGCCATGTGATATACAGAAAAAAGGAAAAACTGCATCGAAATAAAGCTGAATAATATATACATCAGTTTTCAATGTTTTATGCCCACCAGAATCACCTTTAGACCCCCTTCCATAACCATAGTCATTTAGTGAGATTACAAGGGTAAAAGCTGGACAGCTATATATCGTTTTTACCATCCACCTAGGTGACTGGTGTATACCAAAGATTGAAGGTAATTAGTATAAATAGTAAGGACCTAGAGATTTAGAGGAGCTGGAGTAGGTTGAAGCTTCAAAGATGGGAGTGCTTCATAATATAGTCAGGATTATAGCCATTATAGACTGAGCCTGATGTTCAACGAAGGGTAGGATTTAGTAAGTGAAGAATTAATATCCCTAAGGCATCTATTCTATTTCTTAATTTAAGGGTTTATCTCATTCTTTAATTCTTTCCACACTTATTATACACCAGCTGCATGTCAGGTACACTCTGTTAGGTCATGAAGGCAGTCTCTCCTTGAGGAGGTCACACTTATTAGCAAGAATTTGTGAACAAATGACCATGTAATGAGATGAGTGCAAATATATACTCTCTAAGCATAAACAAGATACAGTGGAATATATATTGCTGTGGAGTTCCTAGGAGAGGTAATGCCTCGTAACCAGGATTTTTTCAAGTAATAAGGGAAAGGAAGAGCCCTTTCAGGGAAGAAACAGGTTTGCTAACAGGTAGCTAACAGCATGGTGTGATTAGAGAACTATATATAAGCAGCTTTACATTGCTTGAGTATAAGTTCTCATTTCCAAAGTAATGGGAAATTCAGAGAGCCATCAGATCTGTTTGTTGTGTGGTTTTTTTTGTTTCGTTTTTTGTTTTGTTTTGTTTTGAGAGGGATCAGATCTTAAAAGACATTTGAAGCCACAATAAAGCTTTCATCCTTTATCTTATAAGTGATGGGGTATCACTTAAAGATTTTAGGAAGGGAAGGGGAAATTATATTTGAGTTTTGAAAGAACCCTAGTTGACCAGAAGAGGCTGATACAGGAAAGAGAAGCCAAGATGAAGACTAAACAGAGGCAGGGACAGTGAGAAAACAGATTTGAAAGTAGAGCTTTGGAGTGAGGTTTATGATTTTAAGAATACTCTTAGAAGAAAAATGGGAGAAGCTGGCCACAGAGGTTGAAAATGACAATTGCAGACTTGCTGAGTTAGGGTCCCTATGGAACATCAGGGTGGAGACATCCCAAAGGCTTATTGAATGGTGTAGGGCTCAGAAGATAGGGGTGGATCCTGATGGTTTGACAGCTGTCAGCATGAAGGGGCATGGTGGCAAAAGCCATGGGAATGACTAAGATGACCCAGGAAGAGACAGAGAGGGAAGAGCGTCAAGCCAGGGTGTATCAGCAACACCAAGCTGTCAGGTTTGGAAAAGAAAGGCAGACAGCAATATCAGTGGGGAACCATCTAATTAGAGCCAGCAAAAGGAAGATCATGAGATTGGTGGTTTGTTGTTTTACAGTCAATTTTTGTACTTGAAGGAAACTTCACCCTTCCATCCATCCAGTCAATAATTTTTTGCACAGCTTAGTATGTGCTAGGCTGTATTCTAGGCATCAGGGAACTGGAAGAAAGAAAGAGTATTTCTCCAGAGAAGTTCATATTGGGGGGTGAGGGGGATGGGAAGGGGGAGAAAACTGACAGAAAAGCTAACAAATGGGGAAGATCATAGGAGAAATGATTAGTGGTTAAGTAGCATAATGTGAAGGAGTGACTAGGTGGCTGTTTTAACTTGAGTTGTCAGAACAGGCTGTTTCAAAGTTCAGCAGGCAGTCATGTGTAAAATCAGGAGAAGAGTTCTTAGCCACACAGAAAAATAAGTGTTGTTCAAGGTACTAAAGAAGAAAAAAAAAGGACCACGATGTCCTGTATGTTTTGGGTGACAAGAATGAAGTGGGAGGCAGGTGTGTCATGTGACATTGGAACCCTACTTAGGCTATCTGCAATCTACTCTAAGTGTAAATGACAGGATTATTGAATTAAGAGTTGTTGGGACTGTGAGTTTGGTGAGACGAGAGGGAAAAAAATCTGAGGTCATTTCTGGTTAACCAACATTTAAGACCCACTGCTTTTAAATACCCTTCAAAAGGTCATTTTTAAGTGTTCTTTAAAACGCTACCCTGATGGGCTGAGAACCTTGGTGTAGTATCTGTCAGATACTTTTAGGCAGGCACTGAAATGGAGAAACCTTGAGTCATAAGGAGTCTGGTTTTTTTTTTTTTTAAATACAGAATCCTGATTATTAAGAAAGGCCAGTTGCAAATCCATCTTCCAAAACAGAGACTTACATAAACTTTCTCCCTTCAGGAAACAGGTTTCAGCCACTAAAGCCGAAGCAGAAAAGGATGGAGTGAAGGTCCCCACAACCCTGGCGGAATACTGCATCAAAACTAAAGTGCCTTCCAATGACAACAGCTCAGATTTGCTTTATGACGACTTGTACGACGACGACATTGATGATGAAGATGAGGAGGAGGAAGATGCCGACTGCTATGATGATGATGATTCTGGGAACGAGGAGTCGTGACGTGCTCCTTCAGTGCCCCGTACTGCCCTGCCGTCTCAGGCCAAAGGGAGGGGAGCAAGTGGGGACCTAGCAGTGGCCCCTCAGCAAAAACCTATCACCGGGGGTGGGAAAAACAAACACGGCTCCTGCTGACTCCCCTTATGGATCTCAGTTTGCTCCTTTTTATGGACCTCTTAATGGAGAGAAAGTATCCTCCACAGAATGTCTGAATTCTTGCATTCTTTACCCTTCCATCACTGTATTGATTCTTTTTTTCTTCTTCTTTAAACCCAAACTCTCGCCTCACTTCATCTCTACAGAGTGTTCACAGCAAAACACGTTTGGTCTGTTTTTAGATTCTTGAAGAATTAAATAGTCTTTCATCAAGACGTTTAATGTGTTTAAAGCTGGGAACCCATTGGAAGTTCACAAGTGCTGCATATGCTGAGTAGCAAAAGAAAATGGAAAAAAAAAAAATAAAAACCCCACAAAACTAACTTAAAAAAAAAAAAAAAGCAAATTTGCCAAGGTTTAGCTGCTCATTTAGTGTGTGTGCATTCGATCAGCCCCATGGTGGTGAATTTTGTTTCCTTTCCCTTCTTAAGGCTGGGATACAGTGGGCATCAGGGACTTTGTGCTAAGCCTGATGAAAATGTGTTTCTAAGGGCACAGAGCCCCTTCAGCCTCCAGGACATCATCTTAACACAGGGGGCCTCAGCTACCCTGAGGAGAGAGATCAGATTTTGTTTTTTGAAATCGATTGGGATCTAAAGCCTGAAAATAAATATTCATACTTTACATAGAACTGAGCACTTGATTGCTATTTATTTTAAAAGACAGAGTTGTTACCCTCCCCACCCCAAGGGAGTGGGGAGAGAGTGGAGATTAGTGTGTGTGTGTGTGTGTGTGTGTGTGGAGTCTTAGTGATGGGAACAAGGAGTTTAAAATCACTATGCCAATGTTGGTTGATGCTGCTGGGGAAAAAAAAAGTCAAAACTACTGGTGACCACTGTTGGGTGAGAAAACATCTGTTTTATGTGAACATGGCCTTTCCCTCAAAAATATTTTGAAAATCCTCATGGTGAGAGTGCAAGTAGCCAGTTTTAATTACTCAGTATTACTCCTAGGTGCATGTGTTAAGATTTTGGTTTTCATTGAGCTGCTTATGCCAATAGTGATAGCTGTGGATAGGAGACATGAGTGACCAGTTCCCACTTTCCTCATTGGATGTGACCTGGACTTTTCTCTCCTTTCTATGTACGCTGGCTGTGGAGGGCAAGCAGAAGTTGTGCATGGAGCTTGCCCTGGGCTGCTTTGACTCTTTTGGCAGGGCCAAGGGAATTGGCTGCAGGCGGTATCTGGGCAACGGCTCGATCTTCCAACTGTGTAGTGGCTGCAGCTTTGACTTCCCTGGTCTCAATCATGTGTTACTTCAATCAATATTGAGATCCATCAGCCTTCACCAACCAGGGACTTCAGAACTTGGCGGTGATTCTTCTTTGAGAGTGGGCCAGTTCATAGGAGGGCAGTGTTCTTTCAGTGGGGATAATCATTATAATGTAAAATTACAGACCGGAAGGAAAGAAAATGAGCAGACTGGTTACAATCCTCTTCCAGATCCCTTTGTACTGGTGTCAACGTCTTTTCTTCAGATCATAGCTCAGAAAGAACCAAAGGGTTGATGAGGGACAGGGGTAGGATGGATCCTAGAACAGAATAGGTGATGCTTACTTCCTTAGCTCCTCCTTCCTCTCTGATCTCAGGGTTTTCATTCGCTTCAAACTCCAAACATTTGCTGACTAATGCCCAGCAGACCTCTCTGGCCTCTAAAGTTTGATCTGGTATTAAGTGGAAACGTTAACATGCAAAGGTTCATATGGGACAGTGTTGAGCCTGGTCCCAGAATCTCTGTCCAATCCCCATGGGGCTAGGGCTGCTTGCACCCCTGAATCTAGTGATTTCAGTCAGATTCCGAGAACAGAACAGCTCTTTGTGACAAAACACTGGCCACAAATTCTCATAGGAGGATGTCGGAACTAGCTTTTTACAAACCATGCTTTTTAAGTAATACTTCTGGATAACCTGCAAATCTTCTGGAGTCCAAAGTCTCTCCTAATGCTCTGATTACCCTCTAAACACCCCCATACACGTTTACAGCCAGTAGCTTGGTCTTCTCTCTTGGAGCCCTAAGATTAAGGCATTTCTTTCTTCCCTTACCATAAAAGCATTTCTCTGCCAGAGCAGGCCAGGCACCTTGGCCTTGCGGAAGGTGCTGGGCTGCTCAGCCCTGTCCCATTAGGCCCTGTTGGCCTCTGTTGCACATTGACTCAGGGAGCCAGAGAGCCAGGTGGAAGTCATACCTCTCAGCCCTCTGGGGTGTTACTAGTGAGGGCTGGCTTTGCCTCTGATAAGAGTACAATCAGTTCCAGAAAAGACTGGTATGTGTTGATTGGCTAGCAGGTGGACATTCTGGTAACTCAAACTGACCTGTAAAACCCAGATGCTGGTTCCAGAGCTCTGTCCTGAGAACACATCCTGTGGCAAAAGAAAACTTGAGCATGTAATTTTTTTTTCCTTTTTGGGAGTAGAGGTCTCAGGGTCAGACCAGAACCTTGTAAGTACAGTTGTGCTGATTATTTGGTGTTAACATGAATTCAGAATCTTGCATTTTTAGATACCTTTTGATGCTGGTGGAGGCCTCTGGATGCTCTTCAGGTCTGTGTGTTTTGAGGCTGGGTGGAGAAAGTAATATGATTCCGTTGTTGCTTCTCAAAGTCTTCCCACTCTTTTTCATACCATTCCAGAGTTCTTTTCTATTAGCCAGACTTTTTTGTAGTCCCCTCTTTCCTCTTCCCTTCAAATTACTTGCTTCTTTATTTGCTGGTTTCCTTATGTTTGGGACATACACAGTAGGAGACTGTAGGGAAAAGTGTAGTTCTCCACTGAAAGTTAACTCCCCACCCCTCCCATTCTGATAAAAATGGTTTACATTTACAAAAAGATTCAGATGCAATTTTCAACTATTCTGAAACCAGCAGGACACACCTGACTTTAATAGTTTTCTTAGCTGAAATAGTAGATGTTTTTCTTCAGTTTAACTTATGAGAAAAGATTATCTGATGCATTTTTTGTGTTGAACTTCCCCTATAGTGGTTTATTTTGTCTTTTTCTGCCCATCTGTCTACTAATAAAATGTGAAATAAAATATACCTGTATTGCTACTTCCCCATGGGATGACCCTCTTCTTTCTTTGTGTTAAAGAAAACTAAAAGGTGGTCTATTTCCACTTGTTGCCTCACTAATTATGCCCATGACTCAGCTGAAAAAACAAACAAAAACCGAAACCAAATCTCACTGATCTTCTAGGATATTCTGCTCAACTCACCTCCTCATGGAATACACATTCCCAGTCTGTACTAACTTTTAGGAAAGGCTATTAAGACACAGCCATTTGTTAATTCTTAAGTAGGGCACAATCTGCCAGTACAAGTAGGTCGGTGAAGGGATGAGCGTGCTCCACTGCCCTCCTTAGGTAAGCCTTTTGTTTTTTTTTGTTTTTGTTTTTTTCAAAGAATTTATTTGTTTATCTGACAGAGAGAGATCACAAGTAGGCAGAGAGGCAGGCAGAGAGAGAGAGGAGGAAGCAGGCTCCCCGCCGAGCAGAGAGTCCAATGTGGGACTTGATCCCAGGACCCCGAGATCACGACCCGAGCCGAAGGCAGAGGCCTAACCCACTGAGCCACCCAGGCGCCCAAGCCTTTTGTTTTCATCATTGTCTTCTGAACATCCTGCTGCTTATTAATAAGCAGGAAACAGGCAAGAGATCGTATGAAGTCCCTTTATGTGAACACTTGTTTTTTTCTGGCCAGGATCTCAAGCTGTGGGTCACCAGCAGCAGGGGCCCCATTTGATGAAATGACCACTGATTTTAGAGGGCAAAAGCAGAAAAGGTGAAGACTGACCCCAGGTTCTGGCACACCAACTTGACCAGTATCTGATGCCCCACTCTGGTTGCTTACTTAGCCTAGTCTGAGGGATCATTTAAAAATGAGGCTGTAATGCCTCGGTCAACACCTGGAGATTGGAGCACAACTGTGCTGCAGAACTGTGGGGCGATCTGCCTCCTGCCACACAGGCCTAGCAGATGGCCTTGATTCCTCCCTGACCAGTGGCCTGGAAGCAAGAGGAAGGAGCTGCACTGGAATCCTGGCCCAAGTGAATGGCTGCTTGGGACTTTCTGGAGCAAGTATTTTGCCCAAGACCCACTTACCTACTTCATACCACCCTGACTCGCTAGTCTTCTCTTCCACCCCACCCCTTAACAGTCACGATTCTGTCTGGTTGATGAAGAACAAAGGATAGAGAGGGTGAGCTGTTCAAACTTCCTCTCTTCGGTCATGAGAAACACATCCTCCGCTCTTACCTTTCAGATTTTAATATCCGCTGACATTCGGAAATGAAAGGACCCTGCCCTGGTATTTCTGTTGACCGGGTCGGCCCTGTGAGAAATTGCCTTATCAAAGTGAACTTTGATAACCATTGCCTGTGGCCTGTGAGGAGGGTAAGTGGGCTTTGTAGCCTCTTCATTACCTTTCTGCTCCCTGGATCCTGACCAGGGCGAAAGAAGGAATGCCAGTTTAAGCCCTCACAACGTACTGTCAGAAGACTGACCACGTGACTGCTACTTCGGCTCTAATGTGACGTCCACAGCGCCCAGAACAATCATGAAGACAGCCTCTGCCCTGACCTACCCTTTAGTCACACCACACAGAGACCGTGCATGCTCTCAGAACTTTATTAGGTGGAGATTGGGCAAAGAGAGAAAACCCCTGAAACAGTCGCCCACCTGGTTCAGGACAAATGGAATAGAGGAGCCTTTGCTTGGAGACGTGCTCTCACTGAGGTGAAGGCATACCTTGGATTTTGATTTTTTTTTTTTTTAAGGGAGCAGACTGAACATCTCTGAGCACAACTTCAGATGATTTTTTAAAAAAATGGTCAGCCAGAGGAAGGCAAGTCTCTTGGGGACAAGACCAGAAGCAGAGGGCTCTGGTCTGTATGAAGACAAACAGGTGCCACTTTCATGTTGGGCAGGAAGAATATCGCTGCTATTCCCAGATCAAGATTTGGCAGGTGAGGAACACGACAAATGACAAAAGGTCTGTTCCTCAAAGACAGGGCTAAAGTAATTACACAGGGAAGGAAACTCAAAAAATGGCTTACAAGGGAGTGAGATTAAGTCGTGATTCTTCATTGGTACCTGACCCCAGTCCCCAAACAGCCTTGAAGCAGCCCTTCCAGACACTGCTCCCAACTGCCCGTGGGGCTGGGAGGCTACAAAGAAGGCCTGAAGGCAGGAGTGAGAAAAGGGCTTCTTTGCTACAGTGAGAAGGGGCTCGAATCGGGATTGCAGACCTGGCTAAGAGTAGCAGCTGTACCCCTACACCCCAACCAAGACTTCTATCACATTTACAAATACATACATAAATACATTACATACAATAGCGAGTCTGAGAGGCAGGTTCCCCACAGAGGCTCGGCTGACACAGTTACACGTCTCAGGAATTCTAGGGAAGGGCGCTGGGCTCCTAGAAATGGGCTCCGTGTGTTCTCTCCTGCCCAGGGTAAGCCCTGCCCAAGCCCACCCCTCTCTTCAAAGGTTCAGTTTGTCCAGTAGGGAGAGTTGCCGTAGGTGGGCTTGGAGGCTTGCGACTTGGGTTGCAGGGAGCTGGGCTGGCTGCGTTGACCCGAGCCACTCTGAGGAGGAGGAGGAGGAGGAGGAGAGAAGGCTGTAAGGGCTGGAGCAGGACCCCCAGTCCAGGGCAGGGTGGCTGCCTCCATCACAGGGCTCACCTGGGCATCCTGTGGCAGGTGGTGGTGTAGCAGCTGTGAATGAGGCTGCTGGTGGGCAGGCAGGATGTGTAAGAACGGTGGGGGCGCATAACCAGGGGCTGCTCCAGCGGCCAGGGGCCCAGTGGAACCCAAGGCCGAGGGCAGGCTGAATGGTGGAGGAGTCCCTGCGTGAAATCCCTGCTTGTCGAAAGTCTGCAGGATAAAGAGACCATGGTCAGGGCCAGCCTGGGCAGCACCTCCCACCAGCCGACCCATCTACCCGAATCCTCCTTCACCTGAGTCTTGTTGTAGACTGAACCGGTCATGTCAGGTAGGCCGGTGGTGCTTGAGGACACGGACACTCCTAGGAGGGAAAGCAATTGTTCCCACGGCCACTGGGCCCAGCTCCAGCCTCCCCCACCTCCAGGGGCACTCTGGGGTAGCCTTGCCTGAGAAAGAGTCAGTAGAAGACAACTACTCTGGGTCTCAATCCTGGAAAGGAGGGGCAGACGCTACCTTTGCCAGGCCCAGAACCTGCAGACTTGTTTTGTGCCTGTGATGATCCACCATAGCCACCCTTGGTGTAGTCTCCCGCAGCTGTCCCCTGGGTCAGGTCATCATAACCTAGCACGGCAGGGTACAAGAGGCACGCGTGAGCCAAGCAAGCCTGTCCCACCCACATCTCTCTGTGCCGGGAGCACCCCTCACCTGTGCTGTAGCTATGCTGGCCGTAACCACCGGCCTGCTGGAAAGGGGTGGTGGGGGTGCTGAGGTTCACACCATGCTGCTTGGCTGAGGCCGGCGGGACCTGGGGGAGCAAGCAGGAGAGGCATCAGTGCAGGAACAGGGCAGAGGGAGCAGGTCAGGTATCCCCTGGCTTAGTCCCAGGCAGCACAACCACAGAAGACCTGTGTTCAGTAGTGCAACCTGCACTAGCTGTAAAAGCACACAGGAAAGTAGCCTAACACCTCGTGGCCCTGCTTCTAGTCCCCAGAACTGGAGTAACATCCCCACCCCACCCCGCCAACACTCACAAACATCGTGGGCCCATACTGGAAGGCACTAGGCACGCCCGTGTAGTAGGGGAGGCCAGTGTAGCTGTAGCCAGGGGGCAGCGCAGGATTCAGGAAGGGCTGCTGGGCTGTGTGGTGGGCCTGGGACTGGCTCTGCTGCGGCTGAGCCAGTGTGGTGGGGGGTGCAGGGGATGCGGAGTCACCTCGGCCAAATTTTGTGACATCACCTAGGAGAAGAGAAACACTGACTCGAATCACTGCCCCCACCCTGCCCTCATCCAACCAGGAAAAAAGCCAGACTGGCTTCTGCAAACAGGAACAGATTCTGGCAGCCAGCTCAAGAGGTTGCTAGCAGACCTCTCTCAGCCCTTGTGCTGCTGGTTCCAGGTGCCTGGGATTAGCTGCAGACCAGTCCCACGCACCACGCCCCAACCCGACTCCTCGAACCCTGAGCAGACTAACCTGAATACGGGTTATTAGCTAGGCTCCCATCTCGGCTGGCCAGGGCTGTGGGCGTGGCAAAGGGAATTCCATAGTAATCCTAGGAGAGACAAGCGAGGCTCAATCAGCAGAATGACCTCCGCCCAGTCCCCAGAGAACAGGCCCAGCAGGCAGCCCACGCACTCCAGCTGATGCCCTGCTCCCCGGACAGGCCGGACTGCAGGGACACAGGTTGACCTCCAGAGGGCAGCACTCAAATTCAAAGTAAATGGTGCCCATCGGAGTTGTGCAATGTGACAGCCACACAGCGTGCAAGACGCACTGAAAAGACCATCAGCCTTCGCCAGGCAGAGCTACTGGTGGACCAGTCTCACGGCTAATATATAGTGAGATGGATGCTGGTAAATGCACAGGTCAAACCAACTCTACTGGCTTTTCCTATGTGACAGATTCTACAGAGCAGCTAGGAAAGTTGACTGGATTATAGCACCCTGAAAAAGAACCAGCAGGAGAGGGAGTGCCTGAGGTTTAAAAGCCGTTAGAGGAGCAATGCCAAGGAGGCACAGGTCCAAGAGGACCCCAGTTAAGGTCCCAAATTGGCTCCTCACCACCCATGCTGTCATGCCAACACGGACCATGGAGGAGCCAGGGCAAGTGTGGACACCAAGAACACAAAACTGGAGCTCTGTGGGGAAGGGGAGGCCTGACCTGGTCCTTACTCACCACCCAGGGCTTTGCCAGTACTAGACACATGGTCCCCCGGCCTCCAGGCCCCATGGGAAGCCTTCCTGCTTTTGTTGTGGGCCAACAGTGCCTGGTCACAACCAGACAGGAGCCATCTGGGCTAGGAATGGCACCTCTACACTCCCCTACTCAGCCTCATTTCCACTTAACCTCCAGGAAACCCATTAGCTTCCTCAGCCCAGAACCCCAGGAGGAGGCAGGACCAGGAAGTCCAGAGGTAGCAAGAACACAACTGCAGACAGGCCTAGAGCAAGCCCAGGAGGGGGTGCTCTTTCACAGGAAAATCAAAGGCAGGAACTAGGCACAAAAGTACCAGACCCTAATAAATGAACAAAGGGGAAAAATGCACAAAACATATCTCAAAAGGTGGGTTCAGAGGTGATTTCTTCTAAGGCACAAAATGATACCAAGAAAACAAGGCAAGATGATTCCCAGGGCTGGGATCCCACTGAATCCCTCTTGGGGTCCCCCACCAGGACTCCCCCGGACACTCCAATGCCTGGGGCTTCTAGGTCAGGTGGATATGAGGTTTCCTCATGATAGTAAGATGGCCGGGGCCGCTTCAGTTCCTCTTCTGCAAAGCCCTAAGGCTTAGGCATTCCCCAGAAACCCTAAGTTCTGTTGACCACCCTAGAAATGTGCCATCATGTCTTCAACATCCCCTCTGGGTCCTCTGGGGACACCGGCAGCAGCAGTGTGATGATGGGCTGCTGTCAGGGGGAAGAGCTGCCTAGCCACCCACCTCTGCCTCTGAAAAGACTTCAGCAGCTGAGAAGCATTCTCCTGAGAGACAAGGGCTTCGGCATGCAGGCCCGGGAGGTGGAGGGGATACCTGCAGCTCCCCGAGCTACTCTGTGGGCAAGCAGAGCAGGGGACAGCCAGTGGGAAAGAGTTAAGGAAGGACACAACATGGGGGAAAACCTCTCCCTCAGGGAATAGGAAAGATCACATCGAGCAGGCGTGTTCAAACAGCTCTCTCCTTACCAACGTGACCGATGCCCTAGGCTGCTGAAAATTATCAGGAGTCTGGGAAAGGCCAGACCACGGAAGGAGGGGCAGGGTCACAGTCTGCAGGCCTGTCAGGCAGGGAGCACACTTCCTTCGGTGCCCTCCCCACTGCAGGCTTGTCCACGGAGGCCAGGAGACTCAGCCTGGCAGCAAGGGTTGGATGAAAGCAGCAGCAATCCTGGCCTCAGAGTGAGGCTGCAGAACCAGGGACTCCCCGGGGCCAGCACGCTTGTAAGCAGCGATGCAGGTCAGATCCAAAGGGACCCTTCAAGAGTGTCAGCTCGGGCGGGTCACTCAGCTGGGGACAGACGAGCCGTGCTGCTATCACAAGCATCACTGATGGCCACTTCAGAGGCCAAAGACACTGAACAGCACCTCAAAGAACACAACTTGAAAAAAACTCTAGAGTCGGTCAAGCAACCCCATGTCTTACGTCATATGGTTTTTCTTGTTCAGAACGGGGTGGGGGTGGGGCGCAGTGGGGGCACGCCTGAAGGAAGAGAAGGACCCACATGTAGTAGAGGGCACTGCCTCCTGGGACCCCGGGACCCAACGGTCTCCAAGTTCCCAAGCAGTAAGAACAGGACACTTCCACCCAGCTACAGTGACATGAGGCCCAACCCCCAAATGCTAGCAGCTTTTTCAACAGGGTGGCAATGAAGGCCTAGGGAGGAAGGACCTGTGAAAGAGCCCGAGTCCCCCCATCCCCCACCACATCCCACTCACCATTGGCAGACGTGACTGCAGCATCTGGAGCTCATCATAGCCATAGATCTGCGTGAGGACCAAAAAGGGTGTCAGGGACCATGTACAATCCCTTGGGAAGCCCAGGCCCATGTAGGGGCCTAAACAAGGTTGGGGAGATAGGACATGGGGACTCAGACCATCTGCTGTGAGAAGACACCTTGATGGAGTCAGATAAGGGAGAAATACCAGGGAAAGCAGTAGCCCAAGGCCCGCCTCACCAGGTCCTACCAGGTGTCAACCTCTAAGGCCACAGGAGTCGGGCAGCCCGAAGCCATACACCGTGCACTCACCGGATAGGCAGGAAGCAGTCCTCCAGGGCCCACGAGGTACTGGTTGTGCAGCAGGGGAGGTACTCCCTGGGGCAGGTTAGGGGGTGCTTTGCCTGTGAAAGCAAAAATCAAACAAGCAGTGATGCCACCACAAAGAGCGCAAGGTTGCAGCTACTGTGGGGGAGTGGGCACTGAGCTCACTGTCACAGTACTGCCACACACGGGGCCACCACCAAGAGAGGAGGGCAGCAGCTGAGAGACACAGAAGGCTGTGCCAGGAAGTAGAGGAAACAAAGCATGTGACACCACATTCAGGCTCTTTCCACATCAGAGGGTTCATTGCCCAGACAGAAGCACCACCCATCACCCACTCCTGTCAACACAGCACTGAGCAAACCTAAACATAAGGAACAATCTGCCTCCTCAGAACAGAACCAAGGCTGGGCGGTGCCAGCAGAGGGGGACAGGCTGTGTCCAAGGTAGCTTTCAGCAGCTTCTACCAAACCACAGTTTACTTGGTCTACACAGACTGCCCAAGTCTTGCTGATGGACAATCAGTCACACTAAGCGGCCAGAAGGAGCCCAATAGAGCTGTCCCAGGGTCCATTCATGTCACCAGGCCATCTCAGCTCCAGAGAGGAAGACAGGAAAGACAGGGGACCTACAAGCACAAAGGCTACCAGGAATCCTGCCCAGGGGAAGCCCCCCCAGAAGACTGGTTTCATTCATCCCCACATCATTGCTGGAAGGACTGGGACTCAAGAAGTCAGTGGAACAAAGAGGACCAGGGAGCAATGGCAGGGCTGGAGGGAGACCAGGATGCTCCTATGCTTGTAGCTACCCAGCATGCCCTGCAGCCACCTCTAGGCATCCTCCCTGGGAAACCAAGCATCACCTTCTAGGGGCGGGGGATAGATAGGCGAAGTCTGGGGAGCACACACCTGAGGTCACCAAGGGCGTGGCCCTGGCACTGCTGCTGGGGGCACTCACAGTGGTCCCGCCCAGACAGAGGCTGTTCACTGTGTTCATGCTGCTCGGCAGGCTGAGCCCTGAGGACGTGGCACCCGAGGCAGAGGTTGCTGCCGTTGAAAAGGTGGCTGAGGACTGAAGGGAAGGGGTGCTCTCCACACTGGCATGCTGGCAAAACAGAAAAGCGAGGACACATGGATCTGGTGGCAAAACACAAGAGCGCAAGAGGACTGGTCTGGCATCTGGGTCTGCACTCTGAAGACCGGTGAGGGGCTCTGTGCTCCCAACTGCAGCTAGATGAGGCCATCAGGACACAATTCATAAGCTGAGTATCACATAATTAAAGCTGAGCTTTACTGACCAACACCCTCCTACTAAGAATCATTGCTCAAGCTTTGCTATCTGAAATAAGGTACAGACACCCCGACGTAAACCTTAGGTCATATGTGAACACAGACCATCGGAATGTGAGGGGAGAACCCACCTCACAGAAGAGCAAGCAGTCTCAGGAGAGTCAATCATGGCACCACAAGCAGCCTGGCCCAAGTCAGAGCCTTCTGAGAACAGCTGTCTTCTACTAGGCTTCCTAACTATTCTGATATGGAAATCAAAGGGGGCCCAGAGAGGCCTTTGCTCCAGAACCTGGTAGGCCATCAGGACCTACCTAAAAGGGCATGGCCTACGTCTCTGCCTGTTCAACAAGATCCACCTAGGGAAGAAGGGTGAAACCCAACAAAAGCTCTAAGGAGTTCCAGGAATCCCGCCCAGGTGTTCAACTCCAGGGAGGAACAAGGTACCAAAAAGCACTTCAAGGGCTCAGGGGTGGGTGAGAGAGATGCACCTGGCTGGGCAGCAAGGCCCAAAGAGGGAAGAAAAGGCTCTGTAAGACTGAGACCAGCCTTCAAACCAGAGCATGTACAGAACAAAGCAGTCTGGAAACTCCTAGAGGAGAAGCCTCAGGAACAAAAACCCCCGGAGAAGGGGGACAACCATGTACCCTATCTTGCACCACACAGACAGCTCTGTGTAGGTCCCAGCCTCACAGACTGTGCTACCCAGGTCAGCTGAGCACAAACCTTAGGGTCCTGACATCCAGAATCAGTTCAACAAGGTGAAGATAGGCAAAACCGTCATCTCCTGGGGCACCCCAGGACTCTGCTCCCTTGGCCTAGACTGACAGAAGCTGGGTGAAGAGAGCCCCAGAGGCAGAGGGAGGCTAGGCCAACCTGTCCCAGCACCCGCTCCACATTCCTCTGCATGAGCCAGGCTGATCACCTGCTACAGAATCAGGAACAGATCTGACCACTGTGCCTACATGTCACTAGTCATAAAACTTTTCAACTCTTTTAACCACAGGACAAAAAATTATTATTTCCCAGTCTGGGGGAAGGGGGAATCCACAAGAGCAGCTAACTAGAAAATTAGTTCCTGACTTGCTGAAAGGAACTCAAAGTCATCCAGTAAGCCTTTCCTACCTCCGAATGAACCTGACAGGGCTCCTGTCCCTGTTCCTCACCTCCCCAATCTGCGAGGGTGGCGAGGGGCTGGCCTAACTGACCTCTACTCCATTTAAACAGCTCAGGCAGCGGCTCCGATGGGACAGTGGAACCAGCTCCGCAAAAAGGGCACCAACCCTTCCACAACGACACAAAGGACAGGAGAAAACAGGGAGATTTCCTTCATAAACTTCAAGGGGGAAAGAACTAATTATGACAGAGTATGAAAGACTGATGTATCTGACTATACAAAAGTCAAAAATAAAATGACAAACCTGAGCAAAGTATCTGCACCTCCCATCACAAACGGCTACTTTCTAGTCTCCTGAATACGGACTGCCTAGAAAGAGACACCAAGGACCTGACAGAAAAATGAATATGAAGAGCTCGTTGAAAAGGAAATTTAATGGCTTTCTAATAAATATTTAAAAAAAAAAGATGTTCAATCTCATTCAATAAAACACTGTACTGACAGGTCATTTTTCAATTAACACATGGGCAACATAAAAATATTTGATAACACAATTTCAGGAGGCAGGGGGGAAACAGTCCATCTCCTTCTTTGCCAGTGGGAGGTAAATAGGTTAAAATCACTGTGCAGTGATTGCAATTCCGCAATTTGTACAAAAGGTCAAATGGCTGGGGATTCAACCTCCAGGACTGCCCCTGCAGACAAAGCAAGGTAGAAAGTTATTGAATGTAACAATGTTTATTGTATTCGAGACAGAAAATGGCCCTGCAGTTCCATCAGTGAAAGAGTGATTTACTAATGTGATGTAGTAGAGCTACGGGAAAAGAAGACAGAATCTATGTTTCAGCACAGAAATATCTCAGAGAATCACTGTTACATGGGGGGGAAATGCTAAAGGACACTATCTAGGGAACACTCCCATATATGTTACAGGGGAAATAAATTAAAGCAAAGGGCAAGAGGGAGTGGGAAAGTGACTGTGTATGCATTTCCTAATTTACGGGTTAAAAAAAACTCCAGTGGATCAAGAAAATAGTAGGAAGAGGGGTAGAACCAAGCAGACATGATAGAAAAAAACACTTCAATATCTACCTCTTCATACTTTTCATTACTGAATCTTTTAACTGTATTAGCAATGCAGCAATTCTGGCACATGGCAAGGCCTGGGACTCCCTGGATGAGGCCATTCTGACTGGGGCAGTTTGGACATGGAAAGCGGCAAACCCATGTGAACAAGAACAGACTCCAACACACCAGGGCCGGGGGACCAGGGGGCCAGCTCTCCACACTCGGGACGGCGACCAACTACAGTTCCCACCCACCAAACAGCGGGCACAGGCACGGGACCAGGCACTTACTCCATGGGCAAAGGTGTCCATACTGTGCTCTGCTATAAAGATGGTGATCTATGTACTTTATGACAAAGAATTATGTGCAAGATGTCATTAGGAAAACTGGAGTTTGAAACCCACAATGTTAGCCACATCCTGATGGAAGGAGAGAGCTGACTCTGCCATCACTCCATTCTGTAGCAAATGACCTCTTCTTCAGAGGACACAAAATTCCCCAAATTTCTAACCTCTCCTATTGATCTGTACCCCAAACTTCTTTCCCTGCTTCGGGATCCATCTCTTGTTATCTGTTCTTGGTACCTGTCTGCCTACCCTTATGCTCAGGGTCCCCTAGTCTGAGTGAAGCACCCTGCTACCACCCTGCCTCTTCACCATCTCACCATCTCCGTTCCTCCACCCACCACAAGCTACAAAGACCACCACTGAAACTGCGCCCCCAACTCCGCACCTGGAGAAGCCACACTTCAGTAACCATCTCTTTAGCACACAGGGACGCTTGCCAACTTGGGACTTCTAGGTTTGCCTCTCCACTATCAACCTTCCCAAAGTCTGCCTCTGAGCTGGGGAGGATGGTCTGGGATGGCATGAAGGAGGAGGGGACAGAATACCTGATGCCATGACGAGGAAAGTCTGCACGACCACACACTGGAACGCAGTTACACGGATTAAGAGGGCCTAAGAGAGGCTCAGAGAGAGACATGCATGTGCATGTGGCGGAAGACAGCTAGTCCTCACCCAAGTTCTCCCTTTTCCCTCCCAACATTCTCTCTACAATGGCTTTCCCAGAGGAACAGAAGATAACCTAGACCAATGCTCTTGATTCAACTTGACTTTTGGTAGAGCATAAGCTCAAGTTAGCAGTGAGCCTACTTTGCTCTAAAAAGCTTGCCATTACCTCAACACGACCAACCCCAGAGTAGGTTCAAAAGGCTCCTCTAACTGGGGCGCCTGGGTGGCTCAGTGGGTTAAGCCTCTGCCTTCGGCTCAGGTCATGATCTCAGAGTCCTAGGATTGAGTCCCGCATCGGGCTCTCTGCTCAGCAAGGTGCCTGCTACCCTTTCTCTCTCTGCCTGCCTCTTTGCCTACTTGTGATCTCTCTCTCTCTCTCTGTCAAATAAATAAAATCTTAAAAAAAAAAAAAAAGGTTCCTCTAACAAACAGGGAGCTCAGTGAACGCTCAGGAACAAATCCAGCCCCCGACAGCCCTGTCGATCATAGATCAACTCTGGAGAAGCAATTCTTCCACCGAAATACCAGTTCAGGAAGCAAGAGGTCGGCCCTGGTACCTAGGGAAATCAACAGCTCAAACCACATACCTAGACTGAGATAATACACCTGAGGAAGCTGAGGTTATCTTAGACACTCAAAACCCAAAAACCAAAGCCCCACCCGCACAGGACTAAGCTCCAAGCTCGCTGAGCAGGGTGGGAGATGACAGGACAGAGAAGACACTTACTGTGTGTGCTGTGCTGGAGGAGAGCGCTGCATGTGCAGAGGAGAGGTTGCTCTGATGGCTGGAGAGTGAACTAGAAGACAAAACAGAGCACCACGTGTCCACCCCACCGAGTCACCCCACAGCAGAGGCCCCGTGTCCAGATGGGCTAGATATAAGTTTGCCCCATCCCCTCAAGGGGAGCCCTGGCTTCACACACATCACTCATCATCACCTTGGGGCCCAGACCAGCTGTTGGGATGTTGAGAAATGATCTAAAGGGTCATTCATCATGAGGATCTGGGACAGCATGGCCTGGGACACCTCCAGAGCCAGCTTCAGCCAATTACAAACATTTGCTCTTTAGACTGTAAAAAGTAAGAATAGGACTGCACTAAGAACACTGCTAGCCACAGAGACACCATTTAATCTGTGTGTGAGGGAAGAAAGTTCCTGTTCAAACCCCCACTCCTGCATACTAGAGCCAAAGCCTGACTTCCCTTCAAATCCAGAATTCAAATCAAAGGCTTTTTATTCCTGGCTTGGCGGGGGTGGGGCACGGCAGAGAGGTATATCCTACTCCAAAGATACAGGATGAGGATCAAACAAAATCCACCATCCTACACCCTGTTCTAATAATTCAACCTCTAAAGCCAGAACAAGAGCAAGTAGAAGACCCGCTCAAAAATCAAACATAATGCTCACTTCGCGTCGCAGTGACTTGAGCCCAGAGCTCAGAGGCCAGGCTCTGGGCACACTCCTGAGGGATCCAAGAAGAGTAGCAGCAGCGACTGCTGGCCCCATCCCATTCCTAAGGGCCCCAGGGGCCTGTGACAGCAGGGACATTACAAGTAGGCAAGTTTTACACACCTAGTGGTTCTGAGACCAGGCCCAGCCAAAGCCTATACACTGCCGCATTATTGCTAAAGACCAGGCCACCATGGTGGGGGCAACGAGAGGGTTTTGTTCATTGCCACTCCTTTCTGTAAGGGTTCAGGACTTCACCCCACTGTGCCTCTCTTTTTGGGTCCATATTTTCTCCATACCTGCTAAGCTGAGAGAGGGGGCTGCTGGACAGGTCACCAGGCTGGGACATGGAGGGCAAAGTGGCAGTGTGCTGGGACGCAGAGGGCAGAAGCGGAGTGCAGGAAGTGGTGCTGGGCAGGGAGCCCACAGATGGGAGGGTGGAAGGAGGGTCTGTTGTCTTTGGAGCTGGAACGGATGAAGTAGCTGTAAAAAACAGATTGGTTTAGCTCCAGACCCAATCCTAAATACCTAAAATATACTCAGTGTCTTGTGACACCTCAGGATCAGTTTGAGAAACAAATTATATTCCCCAGGGGACAGCATTTTCTGTTAAGGGGCACCTGGGTGGCTCAGTGGGTTAAAGCCTCTGCCTTCGGCTCAGGTCATGATCCCAGGGTCGTGGGATCGAGCCCCACATGGGGCTCCCTGCTCTTTGGGGAGCCTGCTTTCTCCTCTCTCTCTGCCTGCTTCTCTGCCTACTTGTGATCTCTGTCAAATAAATAAATAAAATCTTAAAAAAAAAAAATGACATGTTAAGGTAAGACAAACAGGACTTGGCCAAGCGTAAGAAGAAATGATACCCGTATAACCAACCCTAAACTGTTCTGTAACGTGGACACACATCTCCTAACTAAAGGAACCCAACTCTGAGCTGCACTAGAAAGGGCAAGAGGCTCTGAGACGGACACACAGGATTAGAATGTGAGGCAAACTTATCTCAAAAGGCACAAGGGATAGTACAGATCTGGTAGGCAAGGCCATCAAAAGGGGTACGTCTTTGCTTCTATCAAGTCAGTATGAAATCAGGCTGACCTGGGAAAGTTCACAGCCAATTCAGGGCAAATGGGGGTTGAGAACACAGGGTACATACAGTGTGGAGTGTTACAGATGCCTAAAAGCCACTGTCAACAGCCACTTTCACATGCACAGTGAGCATTTCCTTGAACAAACAAAACCCTCAGGACACACAGAGGAGCTTATTTGCTTCCAGAAGAACATAAATATGATCAATCCTAGCTGTAGAAAAGACTCAGTTTTAGTTCTATCCACACATATAACTCAGATATGTGCTTGGATATAAAGCATCATTGTCTCTCCCAGTTAGGAAGAACAGTAACCCTCTACCCACCCACAGGACTCCTTGGGAACCCAATTATAAACATGCCAGTCTCTAAAAAGGAGGACGAATTTAAAACAAACATAGGTAGCAACAGGGGTCAGCACACAACTTGGCCCATTCTTAGAGGAGTCCTTACTGTCTAGAGGCTTATTTTTTTACTGACAGTCTATTCCAAACATGATAACCTGCTGTTACAGATACCAGATGAAAACACCACAGGTGCCCCTGTCCCAAAACTCAGACCCCATCACTTACCTCCCTAGGTCTCGGGTCACAATGATAACAAGTTCACAAGAAGCCTCGTACAGAATGGGGGGAGGGGGAGCATGGGGAGTAGACAGATATAGAGCTAAAAACCTATCTAAAACACACACGATGTTTTCCAGACATTTCATATCTTCTTATCTCATTTAAAATCTCCAGAGGTGCCAGGGTGCCTCAGTCGGTTTAGGGCCTGACTCGATTTCAGCTCAGGTCATGATTTCAGGGTTGTGAGATCAAGCCCTGCACTAGGCTGTGAGCTGGGCGTGGAGGCTGCTTTAGATTCTCCACCCCCACCAACCCCGCCCCTCCCTGAGTTCTAAAAAAATTAATTAAAATCTCCAAATAATTAGGGCACCTGGCTGGCTCAGTTGGTAGAGCACGTGACTCCTGATCTCAGGATTGTGGGTTCAAGCTTCAGGCTGGGTATAGAGATAACTGAAAACAAAACAAAAAGAATCTCCAAATAAACTAGGACACCTCTATGTGTTCTCCATCTCATGCCTGTACTAAAGAAACTTGCCACAAAGGCTTGTGGAATAAGAATGTCCTCTGATGTAACATTCTCGGAGCTATCAACGTACCTCCAAACAGCTCCCGCAGCCCAGCAATACCAAAACCAATTCCGCATAAATCACATGTGTCACTTTAATTCCAACTGAGGTCCCTCTTGAACTGATGAAGTTCCATGTCCACACTACCAAAAATCTTAAATAAAAGGCAAGTCCAGGGCACCTGGGTGGCTCAGTCAGTTAAGTGGCTGCCTTTGGCTCAGGTCATGATTCCAGAGTCCTGGGATTGAGCCCTGCATCCTGTTCCTTGCTCAGCGGCGAGCCTGCTTCTCCCTCACCGTCTGCCTACCACTTTGCCTACTTGTTCTCTCGCTCCCTCTCTAGTAAGTAAATAAATAATCTTAAAAAAAAAAAAAAAAGAGAAAAGGAAAGTCCTTCTGGCTTCTCTACCCAATACCGATGCCTATTTGCCTTACTGAATAATAATGAAAATCATCATTGACAATCACAGATAACCAAGTCAAGAAAAAAGGAAAGAAACAACTAACAGTAATTCATCTGCACCAACTCTAGAGAGCATTTGACCTCTTTTCTTCACAACAGTCCACTAGATCCTGAAAGCAACAAGCATGTCTTTCCTAAACTAGCATACCAAATTTTTGCTTTAGAAGTCCTTCCCAGTACTGGAGAGCTCTATGAAGATACTGGAACCTGTATCTCAAAGCATCTTTTGAATCCACACTACACCCTATACCTGGGGTACAGGCGACCAGAACAGAATGATATGAGGCTTATTTATCACCTCCTTCTTGCTGTAGTACTGACATTTCTCTTAATATCATCAGCTACAACCTACTCGCACAGGAATCTCTGGCTGAACTTGTAAACCCTGCCAAAGAAAGGATGCCAATGTGATGGATCAGAAGTAACTATCAGAAAAAATGCAAAAGGACTATTTTTGTAGAATTAGTCACTGGCCATGGTTTTCTTCATCATATTGGCTATACTCTTTTTATGTCTGATTTCCACCAGCCAAAACAAGACTGTTAGTTATATACTTACTGTCTATTGTCTGCTGACTTCGACCACCACCGTGTCCATTCTATAAGGAAAGGAAAAGAAAGTAAGTAAATCCACAAAGTCAAATGACAACTTAGCTGAATTTCTATTGGAAATTAGCCAGAAACATATGAAGTATAGATCAGTCAAGAAACGATGTCCGGTTTTATTTTGTTTCTTAATAAAAGGACAGGTAATAACATATTCTTAAGAAATCCCAAGGATGGGGCACCTGGGTGGCTCACTGGGTTAAAGCCTCTGCCTTTGGCTCAAGTCGTGGTCCCAGGGTCCTGGGATTGAGCCCCGCATCAGGCTTTCCACTCAGCGGGGAGACTGCTTCCTTCTCTCAATCTCTGCCTGCCTCTCTGCCTACTTGTGCTCTCTGTCAAATAAATAAATGTAGGGGCACCTGGGTGGCTCAGTGGTTTAGCCTCTGCCTTCAGCTCGGGTCATGATCCCGGGGTCCTGGGATCAAGCCCCACATCTGGCTCTCTGCTCAGCGGGGAGCCTGCTTCCTCCTCTCTCAGCCTGCCTCTTTGCCTACTTGTGATCTCTGCCTGTCAAATAAATAAATAAAATCTTAAAATAATAATAATAATAAATGAATGAATGAATGAATGAATGAATGTAAAAAAAAAAAAAAAATCCCAAGGAGCTGCCATTTTTGAAAACCAGACTGGGTATTTAGGGAACTAACAAAGACAAAACCTAAGACTCAAATCACAGGAAGTAATGAAGCAGTCCTAAAAATTAAGTAGTACAAAAAACTTAGGAAGTTACTACACTGAAATCACCACATCTTTCTATATCATGCACATTCTGTCTCCTGAGTACCAGTCATGCAAGAAAAAAATGTTTCCAAATGAAATGGAAAATGGTTCTCAGAGAAAAAGAGATGTTACTTTGAAACACAGCTTCCCTGACTGGGTAGGGAAAGAGCGGGTTAGCAGAGTGTGGCAGTGACTAAACAGAGCAGAATCTGAAAACAACTAGATGGGTGTTGACCATAAGGCATTTCCCCGGAACCCAGACACACAGGAGGAGGCATGGTCACAAGGAAAATTTCCACAAACTGAGCAACGGAGACAGGTATAGAGAGAATGACAGTGGCGCATAGAAGACTCAAATACTGTCCCTGGATAAGAAAAGGAAGTTGACAGAGATTTCCTTCTTACCAATGTCAAACCTCCTAAAGAATGGGGCACAACAGTGGCTCAGGCAGTTAAGCGTCTGCCTTCGCCTCAGGTCATGATAGAGCCCCACATCTGGCTCCCTGCTCAGCGGGGAGCCTGCTTCTCCCTCTCCTCCCTGCTCATGCTCTCTTGCTATCTTTCTCTCAAATAATAAAAAATCTTAACCAAAAAAAAAAAAAAAGAAAGAAAAGAAAAGAAAAAGACAAACCTTATAGATGTTACCTCTGTATTAACCCAAATCCAGTACAATTTCTGTTCAAGAAATGTTATTTACAATATTTTTTTCCTTTTTCTTTTTTTGAAAGTTTTATTTATTTATTGGACAGAGAGACACAGTGAGAGAGGAACACAAGCAGGGGAGTGGCAGAGGGAGAAGCAGGCTTCCTGCTAAGCAGGGAGCCAAATATGGGGTTCAATCCCAGGACCCTGAGATCATGACCAGAGCTAAAGGCAGACACTTAAAAACTGAGCCATCAAGGTGCTCCCATGTTTTTTTTCTTAAGGCAATTTGAAGTTATTTACAAGAAATGTAAACTATAAGAGATCAGAACTTTGAGAGGGAGAAAAAAATGAGTTAGAAAAAAACACAGAGGTCAGGTAAAGGGAAACACAATACATCTTAACAATATATACAGACAGGGAGAGAACAATCAAAATTCTATTCTCTGCCTCCCTCTAAACTAGGGTTCACTAAGCACTAAATATACAGACGTTAACATTGAGCATGTACATCCAAAACAGCACAAATGGTGACATACAAAGAAGTATTCTCAAAACTACACCAAAAGGAAAGAATAAAAAAAAGGGTAACAGAAAATGAGCAGCCATCAGACCTTAGGAATATTTTATTCCACCTTGAAAATCACTTTTAAATCACAATGGAGAAACTGATACAACACAGGAACTACAATACTTGCAGTAGAGGTAATTCTAGGCAGAAGAATGGTGGGAGCAAAAGTAAAGAAATACCAAATGGTCAGGAGAAATCAGAAATCTGCAAGGTCTCAGTTCACCCAGCCAAGCCGAGGAATGAGGCGAGTAATGACAGGAGCAAGCAACATACCAGGTGAATCAGAGCTGGAGTCGAGAAGGTCAGCAGATGACATACCCTTAAGCCTGGATACCACACTGTGTGATTTATGTTTTAGAAACTACAGCCCAGGAAACATTCTGCAATAAAGGGCATATTCTGTATGGATGGACATGTGTGTGTTCCTATACTGTAGCCACTATAAATATTGAGCATTTATTCTTTTTAAAGCTTTTGTTGGGGTACCTGAGTGGCTCAGTCACTAAGCGTCTGCCTTCAGCTCGGGTCATGATCCCAGAGTCCTGGGATGGAGCCCTGCATCAGGCTTCCTGCTGAGCAGGAAGCCTGCTTCTCCGTCTCACTCTCCCTGCCTGTATTCCCTCTCTCACTGTGTCTCTCTGTGTCAAATAAATAAAATCTTTAAAAATAAATAAATAAAGATTTTTAAAAAATAAAGATTTTGTTTATTTGACAGAAAGAGAGAGAAAGAGTATACAAGTAAGGGGAGCAGTAGGTAGAGGGAGGGAGAGAAGCAAGCTTCCCACTGAGCAGGGAGCCCAATTCGGGACTCAATCCTAGCACCCTGACTGAGCCACCCAGGTGCCTCAATACTGAGCACTTAAAATATGGTTAGTATGTCTGAGGAACTAAAACTGTAAATGTTTAATTTTAATGAACTACTACAGAATTTTACCATATATGGTGACCCGAATTTAAATTAAAAATTGAAATAAATCTTTTAAAAAGTAGCTCTCACTAGTAATGCTTGAACATCTCTGCCATTCAGGACACCAAATATTACAAATAAGAACAGAGGTCCATTGTGTCTTCCCCCATCCCCACCCCCAAGCCCCATGCAAAAGCACTAGGGACAATTTGGGGTATATCCTTATGCTATCCTTACACTAAGATTCTCGGTCCATTCATACACTCCTAATGTATAGTTGCTTAAAATACAGATTTCACACCACAGCCCATTATCAGTAAACTCAATGAAATATAAGGATTCTATTCAAAAGGTTAGCCAATGTTCTAGGGGGTGCCTGGCTGGCTCAGTTGGTAGACCATGCAACTTGATCTTGGGGTTTTAAGTTCGCTCTCCATGTTAGGTGGAGAGATTACATAAAAATAAAACCTTGGGGCGCCTATGTGGGTCAGCTGGTTAAGCATCTGCCTGCCCAGGTCATGATGCCAGGGTCCTGGGATCAACCCCTGTATCAGGCTCCCTGCTCAGCAGGGGGTGCTGGATGAGCCTCTCCCTCTGCCTGCTGCTCTGCCTACTTGTGCTCTCTCTGTCAAATATAAAAATAAAATCTCAAATGAAATAAAATAAAATCTTAAAAAGGTTAGCCAATTTCTAAAAGAAAATCTCATCTAAAACCCTCAAACTAAACAATGGCCATCCAAACAGGATTTCCTGCCAGTAGAAACCTGAAAGACCAATTACCGTGATGGTTCCTGAAGCTAACTCCGATGGACTCACAGAGCTTTGGTATGCAATTCTGTTATGCACAGAACTCTGGTCATAGGAGGAAGACGTTGTTACTGGACTAGTGGAGCTCAGTGATGAGCTGGTCAGACTGGAGGAGGTAATAACTGAAGTTGTATAGGTGGAGTTCTGTACTGCACTGGTCATTGGTAGAGAGGTATTCAAAGAATCACTAGAAAGAATAAAAAGATTTAGACATAAATTTGTGTCACTTTACACGGGTTCATCAAGAACTAGTTCATCAATTAACTGCCATACTATATATTAAACACATCTGTACCTACACATTTGTACTACTGCATTCTTTAACTGTATTAAAGACGAATATTCAAAACATCCCTCCCCTCCCAATCAGACACACCTAATTTAAATGACAGGTAGAGGGACATCTTTAAGAATCCTTAAGAATCTGTAATGAATCCAGAAGTCTGCAACCGTTTTTCTTAAAGATTATTTTATTTATTTATTATTTGTTTATTTATTTGACACACAGAGAGAGAGAGAGAGAGAGAGAATGGGCGCACACAAGTAGCCAAAAGGAGAGAGAGAGAGAAGTGGGCTCCCCACTCGGCAGAGAGCCCGTCGGGGGCTCAATCCCAGGACCCTGGGCTCATGACCTGAGCTGAAGGCAGCCGCTTAACTAACTGAGCCACCCAGGCGTCCTGAAACCATTTTCAGGAAGAGCAAATACCAGCTTTTAGCTCTGGGGAGTAGAAAAATTAGTAAAATTTAAAATCTGGGATTTTCTACTTATGAAACATTCCACTGAAGGAAAATACGTGTTGGCAAAGACGCACGAGAACTGCATCCCTTAGAGATTACTGACAGGAATGTAAAATGCTGCAGCCACTATGAGAAAAGTTTGCTGCTTCCTCCAATGTTAATAAAAGGGTTACCACAGGACCAGCAATTACTAGGTCTATATCCAGAAGAACTGAAAGTACACAAAAGCTGTAAATGAATGTTCACAGCACCATGATTCTTAATACCCAAAAAGTAGAAACAATTCAAATGTCCATCAACTAATGAACAGATCAACAAAATATGACATATCTGCACAATGCAATACTATTTGGAAATAAAATGCACACAGGCTACAAATGGATAAACCTTGAAAACACTATGCCAAGTAAAAGAAGCCAAACACAGAAGGCCACATCTTGCATGATTCTTGCCTTATGAAATATCAGAATAGGCAAATCCAGAGACAGAGGCTTAGTTGCCAGGGGATGAAGGATGGGGGAATTGGGAGTGATGGCGAACAGGCACAGGGTTCCTTTTTAGAGTGATGGAAGAAAAGTTCTGAAATTAGGTACTAGCCACGGGTGCACAAACCCAGGGTATATGGTCTCCACCAGGTGATTTCTTAGACTCTATTTTGTTTTACTTTCCCAACAAAGGACTTAATTTAGTCAAAGCCAGAGAAATAACAAGTTGTGTACCTTAAAGACTTCGAATACAAGCTGATGGGAATCTGGTTACTATTTTCACTGCTTGCAGATGATCCAAATTCAGAGAGAGAAGGTTCTGATCCAAATTCCAAGGCGCCAAACTGAACATTTAATCCCGTGACATCTGCTGAGCCAGGCATTTCCACTGCAGAAGCTGGGATCTGAAAAAGCAGAGCCATCACGTCAGGAACAGAGATGAGAGATTTCACATCCCAGAGGCCTCTAACAGCCAAACGAGTACAGGCTTCCCAAATCACTACTGGCACCCTGGAAGAACAATAAGCAAGATGTCTACAAGAAGGAAAAAGGCACAGGATACTTCAGAAAACAAAGAGAAGAGAAAAGAAAAATGAGAAGTTAACAGCAGAATGGTCAGTACCACCAACTGCTTCTTAGGGCAAAGGCTGAAGAAATGGGTGTGGGCAGGTTGGTGATGGGTGAGTGAAGGGAGGAGAGCAGGCCACTGCTGAAAGCACTATCTAGTCAAAGATTCTCCATCTACGAGACACAGGTCAATACACAAGACCTTATTCTCTATCTTATTCTATCTACAAGACACAGGTAAATAAACAAGACCAGGATTCTCTAACCCAGATCCTATAATTTGAATGAACAGTCTCTGTCTCCAACACAAAACCAGTCCCTCTAGTATTAGCCGAGCCGCTCAGAAATGGCTGATTCCTTGTTAAGCAGTAAGCTGTGTGTTTGAAAAAAATACCATATCACCATTTCTGAGACTTACTAACACAACCCTTGAGCTAAATGTTAAAATACAATCCACCGTTGGACCTGTGACTTCTTGATGGAGAACACACCTTAGAAGCTGGAGGTATCCGCCGCTTCGGTAGTTTGATGTGTTTAGGCTGTGGTTGATGGGTAGACACAGCAATGTTTTCTACAGTCATGCTGGGAAGCTGCAAAAGCTTGTTCACAGTGGAGGTACTGTCTCTGGGTGTTGACTCTCGAAGTTTTACCTGGGAAGGAAAGGACTCCAACCCAGGAGGAGCAGCAACGGCCTGAGTGTGGTGCTGCTGTCGCTGGCTCAACTGACTAAGAACCGGGGATGGTTCAGGCTGAGATTTGAAGTCTATGAAATATGTAAAAGGGGGGGGGAAACAAGCAATAATCAATTATTTAGGAACATGGGCTTAGAGCTCCCTCTTCCACTATGAGAGTAAAAGGTTATAGTCACCACCTATTTCTTCCAACAACCTTCTACCTGAATCCTGTAAGTTGAGGGCGTGTGTGATGTATTAAAACTGATATATGATAATGCAAAAGGACGCCTGAATGGGTTTGTAGATAATTTTTAAAGCAGAGAGATGTGGTTTACATTAAGACATATGGAGTGAGCAAAAAGAACATGGAGCTGCTACACATGTTTAGCTAAGAGAGAATTATATTTTTGTTGCTTTATAGATTTTTAACAGAACTGTTAAAAAAAATGTTTTTCAGTAACTAACGTGATACTACAAAATCTGAAAGGTTAAAAAAAAAAAAAAAGAAGTGTATGATGACTACAAATCACCCTTTCAACCCTATCCCCAGATTCCTTCCACAGAGGCAGACATTGTACTGTTTCCAGAGTATCTTCAGAGATAGTGTTTCAAAACACACATACACAGCAGAGAAACACACATTATATATAGAGCTTCCTCACAAACCATTTGGTTTTCAAAAACTGTGCCATAATCACATATGAAGAGCTATTTCATCTTTTGGCCACAGAGTAATCCAGTGTACACAGGCATCAATTTTTTTTTTATTAAAGATTTTATTTATTTATTTGACAGAGACACCACAAGTAGGCAGAGAGGCAGGAGTGGGGGGGGGGAGCAGGCTCCCTGCTGAGCAGAGAGCCTGATGCAGGGCTCGATCCCAGGACCCTGGGACCATGACCTGAACCGAAGGCAGAGGCTTTAACCCATTGAGCCACCCAGGCGCCCCAGGCATCAATTTTTTAAAACCAATACTGTATTAATGGGCTTTTAGATTTTCTAATACCTTGCTAAGAAAAACAATGCTACAATGAATGTATTTTTATGTAAGACATTTTGCTCAAGTGCAAGTCTACCTGTGGGATCAACAACTAGATTAGGGTTAGGGTTCAAAGAACAACTCTATTTTTATTTTTTTTTAAAGATTTTATTTATTTATTTGACAAAGAGAGAGAGAGAGATCACAAGGCAGAGAGGCAGGCAGAGAGAGAGAGAGGAGGAAGTAGGCTCCCCGCTGAGCAGAGAGCCCGATGCGGGGCTCGACCCCAGGACCCTGAGATCATGACCTGAGCTGAAGGCAGAGGCTTTAACCCACTGAGCCACCCAGGCACCCCCAAAGAACAACTCTATTTTAAATTTTGACAAACACTTCAAAATTGTTTCAATAGATACAACACACACTTTTTAATATGCTAATACCAACTTTTATCCTTCCTAATTTGAATGATGGAAAATGACATAAAAGGTGCAAATTAAATGATACAAATTCAATGAGGCATCATTTCATATACTCCAGTATTCTTTGCCTATGAACTCTGACAACACCTCTTTGTCTTTTTTTTTTTTTAACCTGTTTAGTCTCCTTTTAGTTACCCTTTTTAATAAAGGAAGTTAGCCCTTTGTCTATGATTTTCAAATCATATAGAAGTTGGCAATTTTTTCCAGTGAGAGCCAGGTAGTAAATATTTTAGGCTTTGAAGGCCATCTGTTAGCACCTACTCAACTCTCCCTTTGTAGACTGAAAGTAGTTATAAGACAATACATAATGAATGGTCATGGCTATGTTCCAATAAAATGGTATTTACAAAAACAGGTGACAAATTTAGTTGAAGGTTTGCCAACCCATGACTTAGTACATTTCCATCTTAGATGAATCTACTTTTGGACTTTATTTTAGAGACATGTGTAAAAAAGACAAGATTTCTAAAGAATATAGAAATAGTACGTAAAATCTAAAAACACCTCTCACTCACTGCAGTGGGTCTGCGGATAAAGGTTAATATAGGACTATAGCTGGCATGAGAAAAGCCACCTTGCTAAACTGGCTCTTGGCTAGTATCTGTGAACACAGAATTTTAATATATTCTAGGCAAAGGTTGCCAAGCACTCTTATCAGGTAAAAGTGACTCTCTGTGCCTTTAATGTCTGTACAATGTGGCTTATAGTGAACACTTGCTTTCCTACTGGGAATGTGAAATTTTGGTATGTACTAGTCAGAGGGTACTTATGTATAACCAGCTCCCCAATAAAAACCTTTGAGTATTAAGGCTCTAATGAATTTTCTTGGTAGACATGACTCCAAACCTGGGAGTAGTCTCAGATACTTCCTTAACAACGAACTATTTCTTTCAGAGAGAAATGTGATTCCATGTCTTTTAATAAGGCCTAAACATAAACATGCCTAGGAAACCAACCCTATGGTTAATAACCCTCCGCTATTCCTTAATACACTGTGGTATGTGTATGCTGGTGGAAAATGCGGGTGTCTTAATGTCATAAAATCTATGAGAGTACAGTTTAGAAAACATTCAACTTATATACGGACCCTTTATATTATAATCCACTGACAATAAGGCTGGCACAAACCATGATAGATACATATAAATATTAGAATGAGAAAGCAACCCAGAGGGTGTGATTTAAAATTCTACATCCCAATTCTGTCCCCATCATATTTTAATAGAGCTCAGAAAATTCTATCCAGGCATTTACTCAAAGTGTTATTTCCCTATATTTGTATGGCTTTACCATGCTTTTGCACATCTCTTCAAGATATGTACTACTATCCCTACTGATAACAACAAATAAATGCAGGTATTTATATAATACAAAGCTATCTGATTTAATTCGCAAACGCAGGGGCGCCTGGGTGGCTCAGTCATTAAGCATCTGCCTTTGGCTCAGGTCAAGATCCCAGGGTTCTGGGATCAAGCCCCGCATTGGCTTCCCTGCTCAAGGGGAAGCCTGCTTCTCCCTCTCCCACTCCCCCTTGCTTGTGTTCCCTCTCTCGCTGTGTCTCTGTCAAATAAATAAAATTTTAAAAAAAATTCACAAATGTCACAGAAATTCTACTAAAAAGAAACATCTCTGCACAACTTCCACATTAGTGTTCCTAAGTCAACACACTCTGCTAATGTTTAGCATGTTCCACTATGGGCAAACCACCAGAGAAAATGTATACTTACCAAAATGACTAAGAACTGAGGACTGGGAAGTTGAGGGCTTGAGGTCCCAAGAAGCAGTGGTTGTGGGGGGACTTGTACTATTCTGCTGTGAACTTGGGGTAGTAGTAAACTGGCCCAAACTTGGAGCTTTCAACTGGTCCAAAATCTGGGAGCTGGTGATGTTAGCCATTTTGGAAGGTGCAAGCTCTCCAAATCCTGAACCAAGGACGGATGACTTTAAAAGGAAAAAAAAAAGCAAAAATCCTCAGCAAAACAAAACTGTACTCCAGACTTCAAATACATCAAGTATTTTAACAAGAATTTTAAAAAACTATAACCTAGAACATTTGAATCAGTAAGATTCCCTTGAGTAAATACTACATGAAAATATTACTACAGAACAAAATCTGATTAAATCCAGCAATCTGTCCAGATTCTGACAAAGAAATTTAAGGGAAGGGGAATATTTTATCCGGATTTAAGACATTGCTTTGTTTTGGGCACCTGATGGCTCAACTGGTGGCTCAGTTGATTAGGCCACTGCCTTCGGCTCAGGTCATGACCCCAGGGTCCTGTGGTTGAGCCCCATGTCGGGGAGCCTGCTTCTCCCTCTCCTTCTCCCTTTGCTCCCCCAACCCCCATTCGTGCTCTCCCTCTCTCTCTCTCGCAAATAAATTCTTTTTTTCCCCTCAAGATTTTATTTATTCATTTGACAGAGAGAAAAAGAGCACAAGTAGGAGAACAGCAGCCAGAGGGAGAGGGACAACCAGGCTCCCTGATGCGGGCCTTATCCCAGGACCCCGGGATCATGACCTGAACAGAAGGCAGCCACTTAACCAACTGAGCCACCCAGGTGCCCCATCAAATAAATGAAATCTTAAAAAACAAAAAGACATTGCTTTCTTTTTAAAAGTGATGCCAAAAATGCATAAAATGCTATCGTTTTTTAAACTAAAGATAAATACCATGAATTAAATGACAAAGACAAGCTTCAGAAACAAAAGTACAGTATTTTCTTAATGTATGCAACAACAGTAATCATACTTATTAAGTTTGATCACGGAATGGCTCAGCCATGTCATCCTGCAAAATTAAATGCAGGCTAGAGCACTTACTTAAAAAGTTAATATTCTAGGGGCGCCTGGGTGGCTCAGTGGGTTAAAGCCTCTGCCTTCGGCTCGGGTCATGATCCCGGGGTCCTGGGATCGAGCCCCGCATCGGGCTCTCTGCTGAGCGGGGAGCCTGCTTTCCCCCTCTCTCTCTCTGCCTGCCTCTCTGCCTGCTTGTGATCTCTGTCTGTCAAATAAATAAATAAAATCTCTAAAAAAAAAAAAGTTAATATTCTAAAACCAGACAGTGAATTACACATGAGGTATCTGTGTATTGGGCCAATACCCTGGACATCGCTGCATTTCTTTCAAGTTGTTTTGATGACTAAGAACACCAAATACGCTCCTTAAGTAAGTGTCCAAAAGAAAATGTTACACCTCCTCTATCTATCCTCATTCATCTATCCTATCAGGTCAGATACCAAGAGCCAATGAGAATGATACATGTAAAAAAAATGAAACTGGACCACTTTCTAAAACAAAACACAAAAATAAACTAGAAACGGATTAAAGACCTAAATGTGAAACCTGAAACCATAAAAATCCTAGAAGAGAGCATAGGCAGTAATTTCTTTCACATCGGCTGCAGCAACATTTTTCTAGATATGTCTCCTAAGGCCAGGAAACAAAAGCAAAAATAAACTATTGGGACTATATCAAAGTAAGAAAAGAAAAAAAAAAAAAAAAAACCCCAAGGAGAATGAAAGCCTACAACTCGTGAACACAGTGGCAGATCAACTGCATTTTTACATATCAAGATATTTAGGTTTCTAAAAAGATATTTATCAAAAACTAACTTTTCAAGGGCCCCCGGGGGGCTCAGTTAAGCATCTGCCTTTGGCTCAGGTCATGATCCCAGAGTCCCAGGATTGAGTTCCACATGGGGCTTCCTGCTCAGTGGGGAGTCTCCTTCTCCCTCTGCCCCTTCCCCCTCATGCTTGCTCTCTCTCAAATAAACAAAATCTAAAGAATAATAAAAAAATAAACTTTTTGAAACATTTAAAAGGTCAAAAACAGGAATGACTTGCATTCTTTGAAGGGATCAAATATAAAAAGTTGAAATTATTATTTCTGTTAACACTGTCCAAAGGCATGGAGTATCCCAGTTGTTTTAAGGAAATTCAAGTTCTCCAATCTGAGCAAAACATTAGGTTGTAAGCAGTTCTGCACATAAATAACAGAATCTGCTAACATTATTTATCACTACTCCAGAGTCCTTCCTCATGCTGTCCAAATCCACCACAACCCAGTTCAAGCCCCCTTCTTCAGTAAAGGCTTCCAGGATGATGCTTCTATTCTTCTGATCTCTATCCTCCATCAACTATTATCAAATGCACTTTTTGTGTGCTTTGCAACACAATGAAATCACTGAATCAAGGACTAACATTTTGCTTTGGGTTAACACTTAGCACAGGACTTCTCAATTTCACCTATATTTTAATCAATGGAGCTTTAACAATGTGTATATTGATACACAAATATGTGTGCACTCACATATACACAAACATACACAAGTGCCCAACTTGCAATCCCAAGACTCTGACTTATTTGGTCTATGTGGACTCTGGCATTATTTTATTATTATTATTACTACTTTTGTTATTTACTCAAGTTCCCCATTGATTATAAAAGTACAGTAGGTTGAGTACCTTTGTTGTAATATGCTAAACAATACCTGTTTCAGTTTCTCAAGGTGCTGTTCATTATGAAAGGCAATACACCAGAAGGCACTGTTAAAAACAAAAAACACTACTTGTGTTCTACCTATGAGTGTCCTGGCTCAGATTCCAGCAGGTCAGCCTAGATATTACATCAGCATTCCAGTAGCAGATGGAAAGGCAAAAAGAGGAGAGGACAGGAATGGTTCAATCAAAACTTGCAGGCACTGGGGCCCCTGGCTGGCTCAGTTGGTGCAATGTATGGCTCTTGATCTCAGGGTTACAAGTTCGAGCCCCACACTGGGTGTAGAGATTACTTTAAAAAATTAAATTAGGGGTGCCTGGGTGGCTTAGTGGGTTAAAGCCTCTGCCTTCGGCTCAGGTCATGATCCCAGGGTCCTGGGATCAAGCCCTGCATCAGGCTCTCTGCTCTGCAAGGAGCCTGCTTCCTCCTCTCTCTCTCTGCCTGCCTCTCTGCCTACTTGTGATATCTGTCTGTCACATAAATAAATAAAATCTTAACAAAAAAAAATTTTTTTAAAAACAAAAAACAAAACTTGAGGGTATTATTAGACCCTCTCAAAACAGAGACAGCATCATGCCCTGGGCTGTCCTACTTCAAGGACTGACACCCTCTCATACATAATCATCAATGACACTAAAAATGCCAAGTCCCAAGCCAGTTATGCATGACATGACGTGTCTGCAGAGTAGAAGACAGCAATGAAGAGTTTACATATTTCATTCTCTATTTTATTAGGGTTCAGCAAATGATTTTTGAGTCAAGTAAGGGGACAAGATATCATATTCGTATGAAATTTTGTTTCTCAACCACAGATTTCAGATAAAACACAGCAAATGAACCCAAATAATTCCCACTAGTGAAAGCTATGGATCTGTATTCCAAACCCTCCCAGCCCCCCACTGCCAAATGAGAGCTGCCTACAGTTAGGGCCTTCAGTTTACCATTCTGCAGCCACATTCTTTGACATTCTATGCTCTAAAATTTTATTCCCATCAGCCTATCTTCATATCCTTCTCTACCAGTTCCTAGAGTCCTGACAGGAGCTAAATTTTCACGCGAAGTTAAAGCCAGATATGCAAGCAGTAGATACCCCTGTTTTAATGAAAACATATCATATTATAAGGTCCTCCACTGGAGTGGCATGTTAAGAAAAAGTACACTAATTTTACAAATAACAAAACAAAAATACAAAAAATATAAGCACCTAGAAATGTTTTAGCATGATTTTAGCAAGCCAATTCTGACAAACATCTGCATTTAACTAAACTGGAAAACAAATGAAAATTTTCATGTCATAAGTACAGACAGACTTTCAAACCAAATCCAAGAAAAAAATTACTAATAAGAAGGATGCCTGAGTGATTACGACTTAAGATTTCAACTAATTGTAAAAAAGGATTTTGGGGGACACCTAGGTGGCACAGTCATTAAGCATCTGCCTTCAGCTCAGGTCATGATCCCAGAGTCCTGGGGTCAAGACCCGTATTGGGATCCTGCTTGGCAGGAAGCCTGCTTCTCTATCTCCCACTTCCCCTGCTTGTGTTCCTGCTCTTGCGGTCTCGCTCTCTGTCAAATAAATAAATAAAATCTTTACCCTGCCCCCCCAAAAGAAGAAGTATTTTTAATCTTTGTCCAGAAAACTCAGAGTAGCTGAATTCCACATGGCAACATCAGATATGTGCTTGGTAATTATCACATCATTGTTTTCTGGACTAATATCTACTGTAGATATATTTTTATTTATAAAATAATTATAAGGCAAGTGTCATTCTAGAATACATTTGCTTACAGGTACATTTCTTCAAATCCCATACTAAAAAAAAAAGTGAGTTACCAGACTCTGAGGAGAATAGGAGTTGACAGCAGTGGAGCTGCCAGTCCCTGGTGCCATCTGATTGTTGTGCTGAGAATTTGTGAAGACAAGGGCTTGACCAAAGCCCTGCTGTTGGGAAGTTTCAAAGGAGTTGACTTCTGAGGCTTGACTGGGAGGAATAGGCTTCTGGAGCAAGGCTACCAGATCAATGCTAAGCAGACAAAAGCAAATGAGGTACGAGTCAAAAGAAAATCTTATCAATAATGAATTTGAGAAGTGAATCAATATTGAGTAAATTCATGTTAAAAATATTTAAGTGAGGAAAACCTTTGGAAACTGGAGTTTAAAGGAGCCAAAAGGACAGCATAAATTTAAAAAGCATACAAAGCCACAGAGACTAAAGCAGGACTTGGCAGAGAAATGAAAAGGTGCATCAAGACAGCTCCACAGAAACAGCACAATAACAACTGATTTGAAAACTTGGAGCAAATGAGTAAATAAACAATTTTATGAAGTTTGGCTCATTTTCTGTAAAATATTTTGCCCCATTCATAACTCAGTTTAAGTTTCTTAAACTTGCCTCAAGGAGAGTGAATCCCTGTTTTGGGGGAATGAGAACCACAGTCATGGTAGACAATTCAAGTAGTTTCCCATTTATCATAAATACCCGCTGTGAGTTCTACATTCTAAGCTATAATATAATTTAAGTTTATATAAAACTCCAATGATTTTCTCTCTTAAAAATTCAGGAAGCGGGGCCTGGGTGGCTCAGTCTGTTAAGCATCTGCCTACGTTTCAAGTGGGATCAAGCCTGCCACTTCCCCCGCTTGTGCACCTGCTCTCTGTCAAATGAATTTCAAAAATCTTAAAAAATATTCAGGAAAAATGTGCAAAATATAAAAAATGCACAAATGCCCTGTTAGCTACAACTCTTGTAAATGTCCCCAGAAAAACAGATATTCCAACCTGAGAATCATGGCCTGAAAACCTAAAAGCATGAGTAAGAAATAATCTTCTAGACCTATACTACCTGACATGTAAGTGAGCTACTAACTCTTCCCCACAGAACCTGTAAGGTGGTCAGGATTAACACACATAGTAATTTATTCCATTAAACCCTTTCAAAGGCCAGTTTCCAGTCAGTTGTGTTTGTTTTTGTTTTGTTTTGTTTTGTTTTTTAATGCCCTCCCATTCCCAATCGTGACCTCTGGTCCCATCTTTTCCCTCCTGTTTCACTGAGTAGGGGAAGAGCCTGCTTCTTTTTTTTTTTTTTTTTTTAGTGAAAATGATCCTATGAAATTGAGTAACGAACACAGTAAGGAAGTTATATCCACTTAAGAAATTCCCAGCAATTCACAAAACCTCTGTTCATTTTTATTTCCCTATAATGAAGTCTTACAACCATCTCATTTAGCACAAAATTAAGTGTGTCAGATTCAAAATTTCCTTCAATTTTCTGAGGTCATATATAGAAAGGCTTTCATCCTCTTAGATCATTGCATTTTGAAACCATAATCAAAGGTTTTTTGAGTTATTGTAGAAACTAGGATGTAAATAAATGCTTCTTAAGAATTCAGTTCTGGGGGGAAAAAAAAAAGAATTCAGTTCTGGGGTGCCTGGGTGGCTCAGTTGGTTAAGCAACTGCCTTTGGCTCAGGTCATGATCCTGGAGTCCCGGGATCAAGTCCCACATTGGCCTCCCTGCTCCCCAGGGAGTCTGCTTCTCCTGCTGACCTCTCTCCTCTCATGCTCTCTCTCACTTATTCTCTCTCTCTCAAATAAATAAAGTCTTTAAAAAAAATTCATTTCTGCACATTCTAATGTTTCTATTTTTCTGAAAACTCCTTCCTTTTCTGTAATCTAGGAGACTAGATTAAAACTAGTAGAGCCCGGGGCGCCTGGGTGGCTCAGTGGGTTAAGCTGCTGCCTTCAGCTCAGGTCATGATCTCAGGGTCCTGGGATCGAGTCCTGCATCGGGCTCTGCTCGGCGGGGAGCCTGCATCCCCCTCTCTCTCTGCCTGCCTCTCTGTCTACTTGTGATCTCTGTCAAATAAATAAATAAAATCTTTTAAAAAACAAAATAAAACAAACAAAAAAAAACTAGTAGAGCCCATATAAAATGAGAAGTTTGTCTTAGCCTCAGAAGATCTAAATAAATGGTATTATACATAGAAACCAAAGGATATTTTGTATTAGGTTCATCTGTCAAAAAACAATATATTGTATTATGCTAAGTGAAATAAGTCAATCAGAGAAAGACAATTACTGTATGATCTCACTGATATGAGGAATTTGAGAAACAAGACAGAGGATCATAGGGGAAGGGAGGGAAAAATGAAAAAAGATGAAACCAGAGAGGGAGACTCTTAATCTCAGGAAACAAACTGAGGGTTGCCGGGGGTGGGGGTGGGGGGGGGGTGGGTTTGCACACGGGTAGTGGGAGGAATGGGGTGGCTAGGTGAGGGATATTGGGGAGGGTACGTGCTATATGGTGAGTGCTGTGAATTGAGGAAGACTGACGAATCACAGACCTGTACCCCTGAAAACATATAATACATTATATGTGAATTTTTAAAAAACCATATATTTACAAAAATAAAAAAGAACCATTAAATAAGTTAAACATTATTAAATAAGCTTAACATTATTAAGCCAGCCTGGCTGGCTCAGTCAGTGGAGCATGCAACTATCAATCTTAGGGTTTTGAGTTTGAGCCCCATGTTGGGTAAAACTACTTAAAAAAATAAAAAGGTCTTTAAAAATAATTTAAGTTAAATAAAACAGGCTTAACATAATCTCTATCGCAAATGATGACAAGTCACAAACATAATCGCTATTTTAATTCATCAGAGAATACAATAAATTAGAAAATGATGGAGGCTCTGTCAGCTCACAAGGAAGGTTAGGGATAAAACAAAATCTTAGAAGGAAAAAGTTAAAAACTTAGAGATTCCAGGAAAGAAAAAAAAGAGACCTAATAGGACCCAAAACAAATTTCCTGAGCAAGAAATTTAAATTATGCTTTGAATAACAGACAAAAGGTGACAAAAATTGTTTACCTTTGCCCAGGTGTGACGTGATTCTCTGCTGGAACAGCTGAGGCCGTGAAGACCTTTGTTTCAGAAAGCTGTTTGGAAAGGAATAAAAAAGACTTTGCTTTTATTTTATAGAACATGAAACTAAAAATGTATCAAATTTCTGACAGTTTTCAGTCAATGATACTCTTATTACACTTCACCCAAAAAGTAATCTAAAAGAAAGGAAATACATTAAGTGATAATGACAAGTAATATTCTTCAGGTGAAGGTAATTTTAGATTGGCAAACGCATAAAAAGGATTTCACATCAGGGAAAGAATGAAGTTAAGTCAGACCAGGGTTCTATTTGACATTACACAAAATGAGAATACAAAATGACATTACACAAAACGACATACACAAAATAAAAACCACCACAAATGCCCAATGTTTGGAAGGGCAAAAAAACCCTGACATTTTCTTTCCCCCGAAACAGACGGTTTTAGCATTTTTGTTATTAGTAAATCTGTATTTCTTTTTTTTATTAAGTCATAGGTTTCCATTTTTATATAGAAACAACTATGTTGAGGTTATACCACATTCAATAATCTGCTAATGCTCAAACCGAATAACTTAAGTTTTGTCATATGACTATGCCCATGAAATCATCACAAAATCAAGACAATGAACATATTATCCCAAAAGTTTGCTCCTGTCCCTATGTAAGCAATCCCTCCTACTATTTACCTTAGCAACCACCAATGTGTTTTCTGTCACCACAGATGAGTGTTGCAATTTCTAGAATTATAAGTGGAATTTTAAAATATGCAGTTTTCTTTGGTCTGGCTTTTTTCAGTGAATACAATTATTTTAGATTTATACATATTGTCTAAATGCACTTTTAAGTTTTAAGGCACCCAGGATAAAATTTTTTGAAACTTCAACTCACATTATTGAAAGGTAGGCTCTTTTCACGTTTTCAAAGTATGAACTCTCAAAGGCTGAAAAATGATGACCTAATGAGATTATGTGAGAAACTGCAGAAAATCTCTTTCAAAGACTGCTGTGATACTTATCAACTCTAACAGTCTCAGAACTCTGAAACACTGTATAAAAATCAGGTTGCCTCACATATTAATATTCTGGCAGGGGCAGAGTAGACAGGAGGTGTTCATCAATAAAAGGGGCACCTGGGTGGCTCAGTCAGTCGGTCAGCTCAGTCAGTTAACTGGCTGCCTTTGACTCAGGTCATGATCCCAGGGTCCTGGGATCAAGCCCCACGTCGGGCTCCCTGCTCAGTGGAGAGCCTGTTTCTCCCTCTCCCTTTGCTGGCCTCTCTGCCTACTTGTGTTCTGTCAAATAAATAAACAAAATCTTAAACATAAATAAATAAATAAATAAATAAATAAATAGTGCTGAATAGGGGTTACACTGCACCTGTTCCAAGGTGGTATCTTAAAGAGCCCCCAAGGAATTCATTTTTGCCTTAACTCTATTTAATACATAAGATTCTATAAGACACAGAGAAAAGCAATAAAGGAGTAACTGTGAAAAGCAAAGCCACAAAAATAGTAAACAGTTCAAAGCAAATGAGAACCACATTAACCACTGACATCCTATTTAACCTTGGTAGAATACAGAAAATTAGTTTCCTCCTTCTCTATTTTCTAAAAAAGGAGAGGGGCAACTGCTGGCTCAGTCAATAAAGCATATGATTCTTGGGGCGCCTGGGTGGCTCAGTAGGTTAAGCCTCTGCCTTCAGCTCAGGTCATGATCTCTCGGTCCTGGGATCGAGCCCCGCATCGGGCTCTCTGCTCAGCGGGGATCCTGCTTCCCCTTCTCTCTCTGCCTGCTGCTCTGCCTACTTGTGATCTCTCTCTCTGTCAAATAAATAAATAAAGTCTTAAAAAAAAAAAAAAGCATATGATTCTTGATTCAAGCCTCACGATGGGTGCAGAAGCTACTTAAAAATAAATCTTTTTTAAAAAGTATGTAAAAAGTAAGCAATCTCAGATTTCAAAAGACACAAGCCGTATTTTAGAATTTATGAAAAGAAAAAAATCAGAAGAAAATACATAAAAATTACTTAAAGTGGCTGCAGCCTGGCTGGCTCAGTCAGTAGAGCATGCAACTCTTTGATCTTGGGTTTGCAGGTTCAAGCCCTATGCTAAATGCAGAAATTACTTAAAGGGAAAAAAAAAGGAGTAGGTAAGGAAGGGTTAATAGGTATTGTTGTTTTGGTTTTTTCTTAGAGATTTACTTATTTATTCAAAAGAGAGAAAGTGAGTGTGGCAGGGAGGGAGAATCTCAAGCAGACACCTGCTGAATGTGGAGGCCAACATGGAGCCTGACCTCACCACCCTGAGATCATGACCTGAGCTGAAAGCAAGAGTTGGACCCTTAATTCAGACTGAGCCCCCAGGCACTCCAACAGTTTTGTTCTAAGTTCTACATGGAATTTTCTATTTGTATCTTAGATTATTCATGTTTCAATCACCATTATTTTATATCAGGAAAGTTTTAAATTTTTTGGATACTTTGAGAAAAGACATCCAAATTTCCTATGCTAATTCTTATCACTAATTACAAATTATACTGTGACATAATATGGGCTCTCCAGAAGAATATTAATCTCTATGTGTATACATTTGAACTGCTTGTTTTTTTTTTTTTTAAGATTTTATTTATTATTTGACAGAGATCACAAGCAGGCAGAGAGGCAGGCAGAGAAAGAGGAGGAAGCAGGCTCCCCGCTGGGCAGAGAGCCCGATGCGGGGCTCGATCCCAGGACCCAAGGATCATGACCTGAGCCGAAGGCAGAGGCTTTTAACCCACTGAGCCACCCAGGTGCCCCTGAACTGCTTGTTAACAATGTTCACTCAAAGACCTCATCTAACCCACAGAACAACTAATCCAAAGTCAGACAGGACAACTGTTACAATATTCATTACACTGGGTGGAAAAGGGAAGGCTCAATAAGGAAAGATGCATCACTCAGTCAACAGGTCAGCTCAGTTAGAATTTGAATACAGGCCTTTTTCTTTTCTTTTCTTTTTTTTTTTTTAAAGATTTTATTTTTATTTGAGAGGGAGAGAGAGGAGAGCACAGGGGAGGGGGAGGGAAAGGTAGACTCCCGCTGAGCAGGGAGCCCAATGAGCTGTTCATTCCTAGGATGCTAGGATCTGGACATGAGTCAAAGGCAGCCGCTTAACCAACTCAGCACGCAGGCACCCCATGGCCTTTTGCATTCTGATCCCCTGCTCATCTTCTTTAATAATTTTTTTTTTTTTTTTTTTTTTTTTTTTTTTTTTTTTTTAATTTATTTATTTGACAGAGATCACAAGTAGGCAGAGAGGCAGGCAGAGAGAAAGAGGGAAGCAGGCTATCTGCTGAGCAGAGAACCCGATGTGGGGCTCGATCCCAGGACCCTGGGATCATGACCTGAGCCGAAGGCAGAGGCTTCAACCCACTGAGCCACCCAGGCGCCCCCCCTGCTCATCTTCTAACCTGCCTGCTGACCCAGACAAAAGCCAAAAAGATCTAAAGCTTCTAGCACTGAAAATATTTTTTCCTCCCAAACAAACACTTGGCAAAAGTTCTAGTAACAAAAACACTGAAAAGTTGGACAGCTCTGTTTCAAGTAAGATGAAATTCCCACAGCTGCTCACTCTATCTTCCTTCGTCACTGGTACCCATCCCTCCACTGATTCAAGAAAAGCATCCACCTAGTCCAACACCCCCATATTACCAGTACTACAGAGCCTGATGACATCATACCCCAAAGAGTTATGGTTAATATATGGCAGAAATGAATACATACCTTAAATCTCAATCAAATGAGCACCTCTATTGTCTTGCTTCCTCATACTCAACCCAGTCTGCTCACTAACAAACCAGACACAATACTGCTTTGCAGCAGAAAAGGGGTGGCATACTATAGCTCATTTCTTTAAGAATGTACTTGTAGGGGTGCCCGGGTGTCTCAGTCTGTTAAGCATCTGACTTTGGCTCAGGTCATAAATTCACGGTCCTGGGAGATTGCCTGTCTCTCTCCCTCTGTCCCTCTCCATTTGTGCTGTCTCTCTCTCTCAAATAAAATCTCCAAAGTATATATATTCTTATAAAATAATAAATAAAAATATACTTGTTAAAACGGTATGGGGAGCAGGAAATTTTTCTCGGGAAAAAAATTTTCAAAGTCTGGGTCATTTTATGTGATACTAAAGGTCAATATCGGGGGCACCTGGCTGGCTTAGTCGGTAGAGCATGCAATTCTTGGGTCTTGGGTTCATGAGTTTGAGCCCCATACTGGATGCAGAAATTACTTAAAAATGAATAAATTTAAAACCCATTATTTAAATAAATAAAGGTCAACACTTATAACCTCTTTATTCTCACCCACACAATGTTTGCTCTCTATGATGTACATACACCTGTTTTGGAGCGTGAGAGTCAAACAGAAAATTGGTATAAAATATAAAATACATAAAATATAGGGCTACTTGTTCAGTTACATTTTCTTAAGTTAAATTCTTTTTTAATCAAAAAATATCTTATGCTGGGCCCAGAGTTACAGATCAACACTACCAGAACTAAAGTAGTACACTAAAAAATGTCTATGAAATAAATGAATATAACAAGAGTCTAGTTTTAAGAAGAAGGGGTTGGGGCCTAGAACCAGAATCACTTATTCAGGTTAATTTCAGCTGTGACCCAAATACCATCTCCGTTAATAAAAATACTATAAAAAATAAAAGGTCAGGGCAACACCATCAGTTGATTATCAGAACAAACAAGGGAAGCCTGGGTGGCTCAGGTGGTTAAGCATCTGACTTTGGCTCAGGTCATGATCTCAGGGTCCTGGGATCAAGTCCCACATCTGGCTCCCTGTTCAGCAGGGACCCTGCTTCTCCCTCTCCCTTTGTCCCTCACCCTGCTTGAGCACTTTCTCTCACTCTCAGATAAATAAAATCTTAAAAAATTTAAAAAAAAATTTTTTAAAAAGAACAAACAAAACAGAAAATAAGTGAAGAAAAATGATTTCAACCCTGTTTTACTACTGGTCATTTTTAAGTGGGTGCTTTAGATTTTTTTTTTTTTTTTTTAATTTGACAGAGATACAGCCAAAAGAGGGAACACAAACAGGGGGAGTGAGAGAAGGAGAAGCATGCTTCCCATGGAGCAGGGCACCCGATGTGGGGCTTGAACCCAGGACCCTGAGATCATGAGCTAAGGCAAAGTCAGCAGCTTAACAGCAGAGCCACCCAGGCACTCAGAAGTGGATGCTTTAAAACCAAGTTTCTTAAATCTCAAAACTCCAACTTCTTTCTGAGAAGCATTTGCTAAAAAACATGATAATCGCAGACATCCAAAAAGGAACCATGAACAACTATAATATGTCTCCAGCTTTCTTCAAGGAATGCATGCCCCTGTCAGAAACCAAAAGGAAGACAAATTTAATCTGATGCTAAATACTTACATCTTCAGTCCAGTCGTCTGTTGTCCACTCTTCCACGGAATTCTTCCAGGTGCCTGTTGACAATAATCACAGTTTACATCACAAAGCCAAATACTATCTTACTCCAAATAATTCTCGGTTGTATATTGCACAAGATGTGTCATGTATCTCATGAATTCAGTTTACAATCCAAGAAATATGAAGCTATTCTCAACAAAATGTCATGTTGTCAAATACCAACTTAGCTAGCTACTATGCACATAAACTCAAAGCAATTTCTCAAACTTATTTTGCGTCAGTGTAGATCATATTCAAGCAATTCTGCCATGAGCAAGAAAGTATGAACACAGCACAAATACAATGAGATCCTTATGATACATAAAATTTAAAACAGAACAAAATTAATTATGAAGCTGGTCTGCCTTGGACCCTAATTTCATGTAGATTACTGAATTCATATTTGTAAGATATCTGTTCCATTCTATGATTTCCTATAAGTTAGTCCTGCTGACATGAATTACAGTGCTTTAACTCCTGACTGGGTACAGAGGATCTGCTCAAACAACTGTTACAGAACAAACAGCTATCAAATTATTAAGCGTTTTAAAAAGAAAGCATTTGTGGGGGCACCTGGGTGGCTCAGTCGGTTAAGCGTCTGCCTTCAGCTTGGGTCATGATCCCAGATGGAGTTCTGGGATCGAGCCCCAAGTCAGGCTCCCTCCTCAGCGAGAGTCTGTTTCTCCTTCCCTCTCTGTCCCTTCCTCTGCTCCTCCTTTCCCTCTCTAGCTCTCAAATTAATAAAATCCCTTTTAAAAGTTTTTTTTAAAAAGATTAAAAAAAAAAAGCATTTGTGTCCAGAAATATTGACTTTAGTATTCAGAGATCCTATATAAGTACAGGTCCATTATTTTTAACTACACATGCAAATATATACCCAGAAAAAAAATTTTTTTTAAAGATTTTATTTATTTATTTGTCAGAGAGCGAGCGAGCGAGCGAGAGCGTACAACCAGGCAGAGGCAGAGAGAGAAGCAATCTCCCCGCTGAGCAAGGAGACTGGTGTGGGGCTCGATCCCAGGACTCTGGGATCATGACCTGAGCCGAAGGCAGCAGCTTAACCAACTGAGCCACCCAGGCGTCCCGAGAAAATGGTTTTTTGTTTTTTTTTTTAAGATTTTACTTATTTATTTGACAGAGAGAGATCACAAGCAAGCAGAGAGGCAGGCAGAGAGAGGAGGAAGCAGGCTCCCCGCTGAGCAGAGAGCCCAATGCGGGGCTCGATCCGAGAACCCTGCGATCATGACCCGAGCTGAAGGCAGAGGCTTTAACCCACTGAGCCACCCAGGCGCCCCCCGAGAAAAATGGTTTTTAAAAGAAAATATACTAAGACATCAACTATAACCACAACCAGGAAGACTGTGGATGTTTTCATTCCTTCCAACCGGAAGAAATAAGCTGAGCATCTGACCTATAATGAGGTCTGTGTGTGGAGAGGACAAAGGGAAGAGAAGAAAGGAAACACTCTTGAGAAAAAAAGGCAGGTAACCAGAGCTAATCTCCTTGGAATCAAGTCAATAACCTAATAACCAACTGCCTCATAAATAGATGGTTATTACCTAGGAAAAGAGTCCTTCTCGTTGGAATGCTTCTGACTGGATGTCCCTAGTTTAGGACTGGTTATGGCAAACATAGAATTGATGAATGTATGCAGTATGGCTCCCTATAAAATATCACCTAAGATATGCTACTACATGGAAGATTTTTCAAACCTGAAAATATTCACTGTTGTGAGAAACCTACACACATCACTGACAGACTTCATCTATTATTGTGGATCATAGGGCATATATATTATAGGAAGGAAGAATGTGGATATAGGTACTCATTGTTCTTCTGTGCCTCTCAACTGCATGTATCCTTGAAATATCTGTAAAGATTCAGAGAGAAAGATCTGAACTGACAATCTGATCCTCTGTACTGGTTCATTCATCATACCTTTTAATGATTTCCATAATTTCTCCATAAATATCATGAAACAAATATGAATTTACATGGTCTAAAAACATCTTGCTACATTAAAATATTTTCTTAAAACTAGAAAAAAATTATAGTTTACGTGAAAAAACAAAAGGTGCAATTATTCCCAGTCAGAAATCAGTACTGAAAACTTGTTCTCTAAGACCTCTGCACAGGCTTTGTAGAGATCTCCCTGTACACAAAGCTAAATAAATCTAAGGCAAGCCATCTACGTATTCTCCATTCTTATATTCCTTCTACAATGTGCCTTTCTTCTAGGTACTAATAATACATAATCTCCAATCTTTGAATACATCGAGACTTCTCTAAGTAAATGTATAGTTTTAAAAGGACACAATTAATTTAAAGGATGGCCAGTACACAGTGTTCTTGATGCCACCTTCATCCAACCTACTATATGATCATGCTGTCAAATTCATCATAGGAGACAGTATTCTAAAGATTAATAAATTTTATGAAAAGCCGAGGCTCAACCTGAGCAGTTTTAGGAACATCCTAAGCAAGAAACAGAAAACAGGGGCACCTAGCTATCTCAGTCAGTAAATCATGGGACTCTAGATCTTGGGGTTGTAAGTTCAAGCCCCACCCTCTGTATAGAGATTACTTAAAAATAAAATCTTAGGGGCACCTGGGTGGTTCATTTGGTTAATTGGCTGCCTTCAACTCAGGTCATGGTCCCAGAGTCCTGGGATCAAGCTCCACATCAGGCTCCTTGCTCATCAGGGAGCCTGCTTCTCCCCTGCCTGCCATTCCTTGTGCTTGCTCTCTCTCTCTTTCTCTCACTCACTCTGTCAAATAAAACAATAAAATCTTAAAAAATAAATAAATAAATAAAAATAAAATCTTGGGGGAAACAATCTTGAAAGCTGGAAAATAGCTAGAAAGATATATATAAAGAAGGGATATTCCAAAGGAGAAAAATAACAATAAAGAATTAAAAAGCCCTCTACATAAAATATTAAAGTATCCTAAAGTTTACAATGTATTTTTTCAAAAAAATTTTAAGTTGTGGTAAAATACTCATAAAATTTACTACTGTGATCATTTTTAAATGTACTCAGTAGTATTAAGTTAAAGCACACTTTCATATACATGATGTAAAGAGACTGGCCTAACACTTAAGAGATAGGGGTATTCTGAAAACAATTAAAACACAAATTTAGACATAGAGAATACAGTCAGAACCTTAGTACATTTAATAAATGGCAGAAGACCATGTATGTAGTCACAAGCAGAGGCACAACATAGTAAAGTGCTTATGTCAGGCAACACAGGGTACAGCCCCTTATCAGAATCAGGACCAAATGCTGCAGTACCCACTCTAAATACGTAGTATACAAATTATGAGAACATTACATATCGATGAATTTAAGTTCTAGCCCTAATTCTACTGTAAAATATTAGAATTTTACACTAAGACTTTGGTCCCCATTACAGACCTATAAACCTATACCTCAAACTACAGGAAAACATCAGGAACATTAACTTATTTTCAGCTTACAACAATAAATTTGAGGTGTATGCATTAGGTTCAACTCAACTATCAAAAGCACATATAAGGAAGAGACATAGGAAAAAGGAAAACAATGAGTCAAAAACCTATGCTGTCCTGATGGCCAATCTATAAAATACTTCTGTAATCAAAAGTTGATATTTAATCAAGTAGTTGTAAAAATACAGTTTTTATAATTATTCACCTGATGAAATTTTCTTAGCTAGCCTTGATTAAAATGGAAGATATTATAAGCATTTTAGAAGATTTTTTTAAAAATAAGCTCTGTGCCCAACATGCGGCTTAAACCTGACCCCAAAATCAAAAGTCACAGGCCCTATGGACTGAGCCAGCTAGGCGCCCCCATTTCAGAAGTTTCATAACTCAGGGAAATTTTTAAATTTAAACAACCATACCTTTTAGTCCATAAGAATTTTTGTTTGGCAGATCCTGAGCTACATTATGAACATCTGATGCCAGTTCTGCAAATGTACAAGGGAAGGTCTTAACATATTAATAAAGGTATTCATCAAGAGAAACTGGTCAGCAACTTAGAGAAAGTCAAGCATCAAAGTTAAGTTCATACTGTGCATCAGAGAAGAAAACGTCCTGCAATCCATGAAGTTACAGGCCCTGTGACTCAAGTATAAATCCTATTAGCCAGATGGCCTCTGAACATTCAATTTTATCAACTAGTCTTGTTCATCAAACTCCCTTCCCACTTGTCAAGAGCATTCCAGTGTTTAGCAAGTTATACTTAGTATGTTTACATTTAATAATCTAGCATTCTGACTACCTTTCAGTCTATTTTGGTTAATGGAGGTCTGCTCTGGATCTATTATCCTGTCAAAAGTCAGGTTTCTGAGCCTATAATTATGGCTGAGGGCCAGACTTAGAACTCTCTTGTTTTCAACAAGACAATGCCACTCTATGATGCCCCTAGAGAAACAGCCAGGCTCTATCAACAGAATCCTTTAACTGTATTCTGCATTAAACACATTTGTTTATTTTTTAGCAAGGAATTAGCTACCCTAAATGAGAATGAAGGGAAGGGAGGGGAAGCGATAGAGACAAGACAAAAGGGAAAAGAACAGGAAGCAGAATGAGAAAAAAGAAAAGTTAACAGTTAATCAACTAATTCAACATTGTTTTAACACCTGATTTCAAAATCAGTAAAGGTTATGAATAAAGCTACTTTACATTCTGTGCAGGGTTTTGTGTGGCTATGTTTTCTTTCCTCTTCAATAAAAAACAAGGGTTGGGACTATAAGACTATTGTGAATGTATGCTTTCATACCAGGAATGTATGAGTTCCAGTTATTCTGCCACCTTCACTAACACCTGGTAGCGTCAGTTTCCTTCTCTAGCCATTTATTTTTTTAGATTTTTTTAAAAGACTATTTATTTGACAGAGAGAGGGAGAGAAAGAGAATACAAGCAGGCAGAGCAACAGGCAGAGGAAGAGGGAGAAGCAGGCTTCCCAAACAGGAGGCCCAATCTCAGGGCTCCATCCCAGGACTCTGGGATCCTGACCTGAGCTGAAGGTAGCCACTTAACCTAATGAGCCTCCCAGGTGCCCCTAGATTTTTTTTTTTTTTAAAGTAACCTCTACACCAAACATAAGGCATGAACCTGTAACTCCAAGATGTTCGCATGTTCTACTGATTGAGGCAGTCAGGCACACCTCTAAAGCCATTTTTATTAATGAAAAGTGGCTGCCTATTATGTTTTGATTTCTCCTACAACCAATGACAATGAGCACATTTTTATCTTCCTCTCTGAAGTATCTGTTCAAACTTTTTGCTCATTTTTAAAATAACTTTTTATTTTAAAGTAACTACAGATTCACTGGAAGTTATCCATCAACCTAATGATTACATGCCCCATAATTAATAGCACAAAAACAATTAAAAAAAAAAAAAACTGGCACGGGGCACCTGGATGGCTCAGTCAGTTAAGCATCTGCCTTCAGCTTAGGTCATGACCCCAGGGTCCTAGAACAGAGCCCCATGTCAGGATTCCTGCTCAGCGGGGAATCTGTTTCTCCCTCTGCCTACTGTCCCACCTGCTTGTACTCTCTGTCAAATAAATTAAAACAAAACAAAACAAAAACTGGCATAGATACAAAGTGTGTGTACAATTATAGGTCATCTTTTTATTTTGGTAAAATACACTTAAGGGGCACCTGGGTGGCTCAGTGGGTTAAAGCCTCTGCCTTCGGCTCAGGTCATGATCTCAGGGTCCTGGGAACGAGCCCCGCATCAGGTTCTCTGCTCTGTGGAGAGCCTGCTTCCCCACCCCCCTCACCCCCACCTGCCTCCCTGCCTACTTGTGATCTCTGTCAAATAAATAAATAATAATCTTTAAAAAAAAAAAAAAAAAGCCTCTGCCTTTGGTTCAGGTCATGATCCCAGGGTTCTGGGATTGAGCCCCACATCGGGCTCTCTGCTCCACGGGGAGCCTGCTTCCTCCTCTCTCTCTGCCTGCCTCTCTGCCTACTTGTGATCTCTGTCAAATAAATAAATAAAAATATTAAAAAAAAAAAAACAAACTTAAAATACACCCCCCCCAAAAAACCTTACCACATTAACCCTTCTTAGTAGAACTCACTACCATTAAGTATATTCACAATGTTATACAAACCAACACCACTATCCATTTCCACAACTTTTTCATTTTTTGTTCATTTTTAATTGCTCATTTATTTTATTGGGCTGCTTGTTTTCTTAAGAGTTTTAAGAATTCTTTATATATTCTGTGTACAAATCCTTTTCAAATGGGGGTTTGGAGGTGCCTGGCTGGCTTAGTCAGTAAAGCATGTGACTCTTGATCTCTGTGTTGCAGGTTAAGACCCCATGTTGGGTGGAAAAATTACTTAAAAATAAAATACAAAAAATGGGAGTTTTATAAATATTTCCTCCTAAACTATGCCTTGTCCTTTCATCTTATTTTCTTCTCAAGAACCAAGTTTTTCTTTCATAATTTGTGCTTCTTGTGTCCTATGTAAGAAATCTTGCCTAACCCAAGGTGACCTGAGATTTGCCCCTGTATTTTCTTCAGAAGTTGTCCTTTCAGGTTTCACATTTAGAACTATTACCTACTTGATGTTATTTTTTTGTGTGTAGGACAGTATAATACATACCACTGAACTGCCTTGAAACTATTGTCCTAAATCAATTAATTAGCCATGTATCTGTGGGTTTATTCTAGATATGCTATTACATAATTGATCAGCCTCAATGCTTTGCCAAATCCACATATCATTGTAGCTTTGGATTAACTTTTTAAGGGGCACCTGGGTGGCTCAATGGGTTGAGCTTCCAACTCTTGGTTTCGGCTCAGGTCATCATTTCAGGGTCATAAGAGAGAGCCCATGTTGGGTTCCATGCTGCATAAGGAGCCTACTTAAGATTCTATCTCCCCACCCCTACCCCACCAAAAGATTCTCTCTCTCCCTCTGCTCCTCTCCCCCCCCATCAAATAAATAAATAAAGTAACTTTTGAAATCAAGGAGTATGATCTAAGTTTTGCTATTCTTTTTCAAAATTCTTTGGGCTATGCCAGTTCCTGTGTTTTTCTATAAAAACTCTATCTTTTAAAACATTTTATTTGTTTGCCAGAGAAAGAGAAAGAATAGAGCATGTGTGTGCAAGAGCATAAGCAGGGGGGGAGTGGCAGACAAAGGGAAAAGCAGGTTCCACGCTAGTCAAGGAGTCTGATGCAGGACTCTATCCCAGAATCCTGGGATCATGACCTTAGCTAAAGGCAAAGGCTTAACCAACTGAGCCACTCAGGCGTCTCCTCTACAAAAACTTTAAAATCAAGTTGTCCATTTACACTACAAAAGTCTGTGAGGATTCTTTTTTCAAAGACTTTATTTATTTGAGAGAGAGAGAGCACAAGCGGGAAAGGGGCAGAGAGAAACAGACTCCACACTAGGCAGAGAGCCTAATGTGGGGCTTAATCCCAGGACTCTGGGATCATGACCTGAGCCTAAGGCAGATGCCCAACAGACTGAGCCACCCAGGCGCCCCTGCTAAGATTTTTATTAAATTCATACTGCACCCAAACACCACTTTGAGAAAAAATAACTTTTTAATGATATACTGAGTGATCCAGTTCATAAATTCTGAGTATCTCTCTCCTTTCTTAGGTCTTGATATTTCTCATCAAGATGCATAATTTTCAACATACAAATATTGCACACACTTTGATTTAATACAAATATTTCATGGTTTTGATATCGGTACTTTTTTTCCTTTTTAATTCTCATTTGCAATTGTTCGTTGCTAGCACAGAAACACAGTCTTGATTTTAGGAGTGGTCACACAAATACATGCATTTGTTCGACTTCACCTACTTGGACCCTTTAAAAAGGAGAAATATTATTGCCTATGAAATATATCTCAACAAACCTGACATTTTAAAAAACTAGCAAAAATTTTCACAAGGTGCACTACCACGAATTAATACAACCAGAGTCAGAATTAATTTCAACAGTAAAAGTTGAAATATATAAAAATGGTGTATCCTTCCATTTATTTCTTCTTGAAACTTCTGATTATCTTAAACATAAGATTTTACATTTTATATTTTCATAGGTATAAGTCTTATCATCCTGCTTATCATTAGACTTCTTCCTAAGCATTTGATGTTTTTTGGGGCTCATTATTTTTTCCATTTTCTTTGTTGATGGTTTGTAGAGATGTATCTACTGAAATTCTACCTAGTACCTTTTAAAACTTCCTTATTTTGGGGTGCCTGGGCAGCTCAGTCGTTTAGCATCTGCCTTCAGCTCAGGTCATGATCTCAGGGTCCTGGGATCGAGCCCCACATTGGGTTCCCTGCTCAGCGGGAAGTCTGCTTCTCCCTCTCCCACTCCCCCTGCTGGTGTTCCCTCTCTCGCTGTGTCTCTCTGTCAAATAAATAAATAAAATCTTTTTTTAAAAATTCCCTTATTTTAATATTTAACGAGATTTTTATATCACTGCCAGGAATGACAGGTTTTTCCTCTCTTTCCAACCCTTCTGACTTTTTTCATTCCTTACTGCAATGATTACAACCTCTAATATACTGGCATATGAAAACATTAAGAACAGGGGCACCTGGGTGGCTTAGCCATCATGATCCCAAGGTCCTGGATTGAGCCCCACATCAGGCTCCCTGTTTGGAGGGAAGCCTGCTTCTCCCTCTCCCACTCCCCCTGCCTGTGTTCCTGCTCTTGCTATCTCTGTCAAATAAATAAAACCTTTAAAAAAGAAAGAAAGAAAAAAAAAGGAATAGTAAAGAAAAAATATTCAACACATCACCATTAACCATAACACTTGCTGTAAGTTTTGTAGATATCCCCTACCTGATTAAGGAAATTTCCTTGCATTCCAGATTTGCCAGTTTTTTAAAAAATCAGAAAAAAGATGTCGGGTTTTGTCAAATGCTTTTCCTTACTGAAATGATAAGATGTTTAGCTTTACTCAGATGAAGCATGAACACGAGGCACCTGGGTAGCTCAGTGGGTTAAGCCTCTGCCTTCAGCTCAGGTCATGATCTCAGGGTCCTGGGATCCAGTCCCACAACAGGCTCTCTGCTCAATGGGGAGCCTGCTTCCTCCTCTCTCTGCCTGCCTCTCTGCCTACTTGGGATCACTCTCTGTCAAATAAATAAAATCTTAATAAAAAAAAAAACTGTAAAAAAAAGTATGAATAATACTTATTTTTGTTTTTGAGATATAATTCATACAGCATAAAATCCACTCGTTCAAGGTATACAATTGAGGAGCGTTTAGTATATTCACAAGTTGCACAACAATCATGACTATCTGTTCCAGAATATTTTCATCACTCCCAAGAAGAAATCTTGAACCCATTAGTAGTCACTCCCCATTTTTCCCAAACATTCCCAACCCTATGCAACCAATAGTCTACTTCAATTTATCTGCCTGATCTGCATATTTCATACAAAAGAAATCACACAACATAAAGTATTTGGTCCTTTATGCCTGGCTTCTTTCACTCATCATGTCTTTAAGATTCATCCACGTTGCAGTATGTATCAGCACTTCATTCCTTCTAATAGTAGAATGAACATTCCATTGTATGGATAATATACCACATTTTACTCATCCATTCATCCACTGAAGGACATTTGTTTCAACATTTTTGACTGCTATGAATTATGTTTCTATAATCATCAGTACACAAGGTTTTTACATAAAGCTAGGTCTTCCATTCCCTTGAGTATATATCTAGGAGGTGATTGGTTTTTTAATGTTAAAGAAACTTGACTACCAAAAATACATTTAACATGCCATGAGGTTATTATCCTTTTTTATCTTACTGAATTGTTTTCCGGTATTTTGGCTTAAAATTTTTACATCTGTGTTGAAGAGAGAGATTAACCTGCAATTTCAAATGTTAGCACAAGATTTATTGACATGAAGTATCTTACAATGTTTTAATATCTGATATTAATTACAACTGTAATGACTATTGTAATTATAGTAAAATATAAATTATATAGAATACATGTTACAACTACAATAACTATAATTATAATTAATATCAATATCCCTTTTATCATTCCTATAACCAATTAAGTATGCTTCTTCTCCTTCTGTTGATCAGTCTCAGAGTAAGCTTACCAATTTTACTAGTCTTTTCAAATTACCATTTTTATAACTTTTGATGATCCTCTCTATAGTATCTTTGATTTCTAGTTCACTGATTTTGTTTCTGTGGTGGTGGCACAGTCCTATTTTTTGACCATGATAGGTATTACATGGAAGTTTGCTTTTATATTATTTATTGAACTATACCTTTATATTTGTGGTTAGAATTCATGAATTATCAAAACAGGTTTTTATAAATCCAAGAGCTAATATATGTATGTTATCATGAAAAAAATCCCAGGAGCTCTATTAAATAAACATGTCAATAACCAAGTATTTAGCCATGAATTTCCAAAATGAAATTATCCAAAAACAACAGGCTACAGAAAAAATCTGCAAAAGCAACTGATGCCCAAACTTACCTACCATCCACTACGTTATGTGGCCAAACTTCTATCCACCATGAATGGTACTTTTCAGTAACAAGTCTTCCCCTAAGAACTTATATATATATATATCTGACACAATGAGATTTGAGTGTGTTTTTGTACTGACTTACACAAATTAATTAAAGGCTCTCCCTCAGAGTACAGAAGGAAAAAAAAAAACAAATACTTTACGGTCAATGAGATTTTGACAACAGACACTTACCAGTTCCCTCATCTGCACCATTATGAGTAGCTTCCCAAACTACCGGCTTTGTAACACACTCATCTATAGATGGAGAATCTGAATAGTCCGCAGGATTAAATGTCCTTGGGTTTGAAAAAAATAATTAAGATAAATACAACAATTGCCAAAGTCACAAGGTCAACCATACATCATCTTCCCCCACATCCAAAAAACACCCTGTCCTTTCTAAAAGCCACCTTAAGAAACTTCACACTCCTCCTCCTATTTAATTATGGCTATGTCTTCTGGCCATCAGGATGCAGATCTTCTGAAAAGCAGTGACTGACTAGGGACCTTCCATACACTCTTGTATGACGCCCTTATTTCCCTAAATTGCTGCCCTCTGCATCCTAAAACAGATATGCACAACTATAATTGTATTAGGAAGAATAAGGGCTCTAATGAAAAGCTCCCTTAAAAACTAAGGCCAGACTTAAACAGTCTTTTCTTCCCAACTCAGAAGCTAGATTCTTTTAGTGCATCTGAAGAAAATGTTCCATTCAGGGTTTTTTTTCCATTAAAATTCTAAACACCCATGATTCAGAAGTCCAACTAAAACCAAATTAATACTATTTCTAAAATTTCAGAACACAATTTAAAACTTTTTTCAGATTTACTGAGATTATCATTGACAAAAAAAATCACTAATGAATATTTTTGAAAGTAAACCACAAAATCTACTAAATAGTCTAAAGCGACTGGGCTGGGCACATACAGTATGTTAAAGTGTTCCAGCAAGTCTGCGCCCTCTGTATTCATCCTCCCTTCAACCACAATGAGCTCATTCAAGAAACAGAAATGGCAAGAGATATCACTAAGTCAGCAAACACCTCCCCCTTCCCCCAGAGCTGCTCTGGAGCTAGGGAAGAGACAAAAGGGTTTTGCTAGAACCAATTCCCTTCCTTTCTTCACTGTCATATACAGATGGCTTCTACAAGAAGCTTAAAAACTTTCCCTAAAATTTCAAGGAAAGCTAAAGTTTTAGAAGCAGCAAAAGGTAGAAGAATAACCAGAAATTATGAATAAACAACAGATTACACTACCTATGGGGGCGGGGAGGGGGGACTATCACTTTTACATATATAAACATTGCATTTACTCACCATTCAAAGAAAATTAATGGATTTATCAACACAACTCTTAGGCAGTGGTCTTCAACTAGGGGTGATTGTGCCCCTCCCTCCCAAGGAACATCTAACAATATCAGAAGACATGTTTTGATCATTACAACTTGAGGAGGGGTTCTACTGACACCTAGTAGGGAGAGGCCAGGGATGTTGCTAAATATCCTGTAATGTAAAGGATACTGCACCACCTCAACAACCTATTATTAAATCTAAAATGTCAACAGAGCCAAGGACAGAAATTCTGCTCTAAAGTCCACTGTGATACTATTTTATTTGCACTATTTCACTTTTTCACTATTTCCTCTTCTTAATATAGAATTAATATCAGACTCACCAGGATAAATAAACTGGGTACAGGACAGAAGAAGAAAAATACTGGGAGTAATAACTAGAGAGGATAGTAACTGTAAATATAGGATGGCTCAGACTTACCCCATGCCTTGGGTTGAGAATCTTCCTGCCCCTCTCCCTCTTCCACGTCCAAATCCTTAAAAACAAAATAGTACTGTTAAATAGTATTTATGTCCTACACAATCATAATTCTACCAACTTCATTCTCTTATGCACCCACCAAACACCAATGTCGTTGTCCCTAACACCACCAACTTTCCTATCCAGTGCAGCCAATCTGCCGGTCCCTAATGACACAACTATAAACACAGTTACTGATTTTAAAGGACAGAAGGGATTTAATTCTGCTTGTATAGTACTCGTGATATGCAGCAGCTTAACACAGGCAGCTTATATTACTAACTATTCGGGGGTGCCTGAGTGGCTCAGTTGGTTAAGCATCCTACTCTTGGTTTCCGCTCAGGTTATAATCTCAGAGTTGTGGGATCAAGCCCCGCGTCAGTTCTGTGCTCAGCACAGAGTCAGGTTATCTCTCCCCCTCTGCTCCTCACCCTGCAACCCACCTTCCAGGCTTGTGCATGCACACACACACTCTCCCTCAAATATGTAAAATCTTAAAAAAAGGAAAAAGACCATTTTATTCAGCAACTCTCCAGTTTTTCTTAACATCCCAAGCTGTGGACTAAAGACATAAATGCAAGAGCTATAACTATACAACTCTTGGAGAAAATATAGCACAAAAATTTCATGACACTGAATCATTAATGATTTTTTAAAATAGGATACCAAAGATACAGGCAAAACAAACAGACATTAGATTTGTGCATCAAAGACATCTATAGGTGCCCCTGGGTGGCTCAGTCAGTTAAGTGTCTGCCTTCAGCTCAGGTCACCATCTCAGGGTCCTGGGATGGAGCCCCACATCGGGCTCCCTGCTCAGCGGGGACTCTGCCTCTCCTTCTGCCCCTCCCCACCCCCACTCATGCTCCCTACCTCTCTCACAAATAAATAAAATCTTCGGGAAAGAAAAAAAGACACTATATCGGGGTGCCAGCTAGTTCAGTCAGTAGAGCATACAACTCTCGATCCCGGGGTTTTAAGTTAGAGTCCCATGCTGGGTGTACAGATTACTTAAAAATAAAATCTTTAAAAAAAAAAAAAAAGATAATGAGGTACCTGTGTTGCTCGCTCATATGAACTATACGGTATGTTAATTCTATCTCAAGAAGTTATTTTTGCTCTAAAGTTACCAAGAAAGAAAGCAGGAGAAAAACCACAACTGCTTTTGATAGGACTCATGCATACCCTTTGTAAGAAAAGAAAATTCATTTCAAATTCATACAAGTGCCAAAAGGCACTTATGGTGGTTAAATATTAAGAAAATAGTGGCAAGATCTTAAAGGGGGATGCCGCTCAGAAATTATTAAACAAACCTGGAATACCTGAGCCAAAAAGCAAGCTGTTCATGAGAAAGAGAAAAAGGAATTTATAAAAGAAACATGTAGCCTAGGCAAAAATTCAAGAAATCTTACAAGTACCCTGGAAAAAATCTGTGATCAACTACATATCTCTATCTCCAAAGATCAAAAGCTGCAGCCAAGTACTGACCACAAACATGCCAAATACCCTAAGTATATTTTTAAAAGTCAAATCCATTATTCTCAGAAATTTTTACAAGGTAACAAAATTGCTGTTTCCTATTTACCTGGCTAGTAACACTACCGGTAACATTGTTTTCTGTTTATATATGATTTCCCTACACTGTTATCTGGTACGAACAGCTATTTCTGTCTAATAGCTCATAATAAAGATTTGGGGTCTTTTAATTAAAACAAAAACAAGAACACAAGACTAAAGAATATTATCAAAAAGAATAAACCAGGGGCGCCTGGGTGGCTCAGTGGGTTAAAGCCTCTGCCTTCGGCTCAGGTCATGATCCCATCGTCCTGGGATCAAGCCCCGCATCGGGCTCTCTGCTCAGCAGGGAGCCTGCTTCCTCCCTTCTCTCTCTGCCTGCCTCTATGCCTACTGGTGATCTGTCAAATAAATAAATAAAATCTTAAAAAAAAAAAAAAAAGAATAAACCAATATTAGGATACATGCTATCTTTTCCCCTAAAGGTCTCTCTAGGGACTCTGCATCACATCTTTGTTGAATGCTCAAGTTTTCAGTTGTTTAATATTTATGTTTTTTACCCTGAGAGCCTGAATAGAAAAGTTGCTCATTTCCCTTGAAAAAGCCTTAACACAGAAAACAAGCAATCGCCTCTAGTGGAGGCAGACCCTAACTGCAGACATTCCCCACCTCCCTAGTACCCAACATGTGTGACCTAAATAAAAGCAAGGAGGGGGACGCCTGGGTGGCTCAGTTGGTTAAGCAGCTGCCTTCGGCTCAGGTCATGATCCCAGCGTCCTGGGATCGAGTCCCACATTGGGCTCCTTGCTCGGCGGGGAGCCTGCTTCTCCCTCTGCCTCTGCCTGCCTCTCTGTCTGCCTGCGCTCAACTCTCTCTGACAAATAAATAAATAAAATCTTAAAAAAAAAAAAAAAAAAAGCAAGGAGGGACAGTGATCCTAATCTAAGATGACAGAAAGCAATCCCTTTCCCTCATTCCCGAAGACTATATGGAGAACTTTGCTAACAGCCAAATGTGCCAGAAACTGTGTCATCTTGAATTCATAACTACACACTCTGAGTCATGACATGAAACATCTCTAAGGTCCTGACTAGTTCTAAGGCTTTTTGTATAGACAAAAATTTCCCAATTTTCATGACTGGTTCAATGATAAATACAGTTGCCATGTTGACTATGAGCTGCCTCCATGCCCAGAGAACTATTCAGCCCATACCAAGAGCAGGGCATCTCTGGGGCTTGCCTGACTCAGAGACTTGGGAGTCAAGCAAGTTCTGCCTTTCTGTCCCTAGATTATATTCTCAGACAGCAATATGCCTTTCCAACCTTCAAGCAGCATAAACAAGTTAAATGATAACAGCAAAATCTCCCTGAGATTCAGTGAGGAATAAAGCTTAGAATCCACCCTCATATCACATATATTAGCTTGTCCTTAGCAAAGAAGTCTGATTCTAAATGTGTTATGGAGACACGTGGGTGGCTCAGTCATTTGACCAGCAGACTTGATTTTGGCTCAGGTCATCAGGGTTCTGAGACTGAGCCCCAGTCAAGATCTGTACTCAGAGCAGGGAGTCTCCTTGAGCTTCTCTCTCCCTCTCTCTCTGCCTGCTCCCTGTACCCATCCCCAACCCCTGCACCGTGCTCCCAGCACTCTGTGCTGAGCGCAGAGCCAGACATGGGGCTTAATCCCATGACCCTGAGACCATGATCTGAGTGGAAATCAAGACCCAGCCAGGCACCACAATAACTAAATCATTAAAAAATAACAAATAAAGGTATTACACTATATGTTTCAGGAATTAATGGACTCTAAAACTAGTATATAAAGAGTGATTTTTTTTCTTAAAGGATATTTAAGAAATACTCTGAGCTAATTGTCCAACCCCTTGGTGCTGCACCCCACTCTGCCACTAGTTGAAGGTATTAGTACACTGAAGAGCGATACCCTAGATGCCATGCATCCTGCTTGGCAGGGACTGATTGGGTTCCATCTCCTCCTCCATGAAAAGAGACCCCCCCTTTGGACTGAGTAAGCTTCCCCTTTTGTGGTGACAATTTTATTTTATTTTTATTTTTTTATTTCACTTAAAATCAATTAATTAACGCATAGTGTATTATTGGTTTCTGAGGGAGAGGTCAGTGATTCATCAATCTTATATAATACCCAGTGCTCTTGACATAACGTGCCCTCTTTAATGCCTATCACCGAGTTACCCCATCCTTCCACCTACCACCCCTCCAGCAACCTTCAGTTTGTTTCCTATAGTTGTCTCATACGGTCTGTAGCCTTCTCTGATTTGACATTTTATGTTTCCCTCCCTTCCCTTGTGGAGACAATTTTAGAAATTCCCACATAGGGGGTACCTGGGTGGCTCAGTTGGTTAGGTATTTGCCTTTGGCTCAGGTCATGATCTCAAGAGTTCTGGGATCAAGTCCCACATGCAATTCCCCCATGCAACTCCCTGCTCAGCAGGGAAGTCTGCTACTCCCTCTCCCTCTGTTCCTCCCCCACCCCTTGCTTGTGCTCTCTCAAATAAATCTTTAGGAAAAAAAAAATTCCCCAACTGAACGATAATTTCTCCTAAGCCCATTATAGGCAGGGCTGTTCAGGACGGTTCAAGGAAAAACACCAATTCAAATTAGCTAATGCAAAACAGGCAAAATTAGTTTTATATAACTGGGGTAGTTTGAGGGATAGGCATTACTGAATCCAGGGACAGAAAACACACACAAAAAAGGATATTTATATAGTCTCAGTACTCCCCTCCAAAAGTATTTATTAATTACAAAGTGCAGGGTAGTAACTTCAAGGAGAAACTGGGCAGAAACTACTGTTCTAAAGTAAGAAATCAAAACTAACAACACTAGCAATGGGATAAACCTTTATCATGTGCCCTCTAACGTGATCCACTCTTTGTGGTATTCCTGTCAAAAATAAGTAACAGGTTAACTATACTGGCATTAAAATAAAATTTAAAAACACCAAATAACATCAATGTATTCATGAAGCTTCTCAGACTGATATTAAAGGACATTCTACAAGACAGTCCATATGCTTCAAAAGCATTAACGCCATGAAATACCAGGATTATTCCAGACTGATGAACTATTTTAGATGGAATGACACTAAAGAGACATGAGAGCTAAATACAATGTGTGATACTGGACTGGATCCTAGACCAGAATACTTTTTTGCTATAAAGAACATTACAGGATAACTTTTCAGTAAGGCCTGTAAATTGCATCAATAGTAATCTCCTGATTTTATCACCGTAAGATACCTCCATGAGAGAGGTTTTTTTCCCCCTTAGGAGATATACACTAAAATATTAAGGGGTAAAATGGCATTATGTTGGAATTTAAAGGTTTCAGAAAAGAAGAAAACAAGTGTGTGTGTGTGTGTGTGTGTGTACAGAGAAACACAGAGAAACAATGAAAAAAATAGTAAAATATCAAAATTCAGGAAATCTGAGTACCCATTATACAATTCTATTATACTTTATTTCAAGGTAAAATGTTAAAGCTGCACCCTGAGCACTTCTGTGTATATTTCATATTCCAATAAGTAGTCTTTAATTCTGTTAAAAAAAAATCCAAGTTGTTTTCCATATTTACATTAGCTGCTCCTTCTACACAGAATATTTCTACCCAGATTTTCACATGGCTTTATTCCTCCTCAGCAACCTTCTCAGGTCACTCAATCTAAAGATGACCCTACTGGATGACCAGCTGGCTTAGGCGGTAGAGCAGAAGATTCCTGATCTAGGAGTTTTGAGTTCAAGCCCCACATTGGATGTACAGATTTGTTACTAAAAGAAATTAAAAACAAACAGAAGTAATAATGAAGAAGACCCCAATGACAGCTGATCACCAATCATTTTCTTAAGTCAAACAGTGATTTTACTCGACTGTCTCTTCTCCTTCCCACCCCATATGTAAGGGACCATGCCTTACAGCATTATCTGCAACAATAAAACAAGTATTTAAATATTAGTTGTTGCAGCACCAAAGAAATAAAAAACAATTATAAGAACATATTATGAGCAACTATATGCTAACAAATTAGACAATCTGGAAGAAATGGATGCATTCCTAGAGACATACAAACTACCAAAACTAAAACAGGAAGAAACAGAAACCCTGAACAGACCCATAACCAACAAGGAAACTGAAGCAGTAATCAAAAATCTCCCAACAAACAAGAGTCCAGGGCCAGCTGGCTTCCCAAGGGAATTCTACCAAACATTTAACGAAGAATACATAGCTATTCTTCTGAAACTGTTCCCCCAAAAAACAAATCAGAAATGGAAGGAAAACTTCCAGACTCTTTTTATGAGGCCAGCATTACCTTGATCCCAAAAGCAGACAAAGACCTCACCAAAAAGGATAATTATCACTATCAATTATCAATATCACTGATGAACATGGATGAAAAAATTCTCAACAAAATACTAGCAAATAGGATCCAAGAGTACATTAAAAGGATTATTAACCACTACCAAGTAGGATTTATTCCTGGGCTATAAGGTTGGTTCAATACCCATAAATCAATCAGTATGATACACTACATTAAAGAAGGACAAGAACCATATGAACATGGTTCATGACATGGACATGAACAAGGACATGAACCATACTCTAAACTGATGCAGAAAATGCACTGGACAAAGTACAGCATCCTTTCTTGATTAAAACTCTTCACAGTGCTGGGACAGAGGGTACATACCTCAATATCATAAAAGCCATCTATGAAAAACCCACAGTGAGTATCATTCTCAATGGGGAAAAACTGAGAGCTTTTTCTCTAAAGTCAGGAACATGGCAGGAATGTCCACTATTGCCACTGCTATTCAACATAGTACTAGAAGTCCTAGCCTCAGCAATCAGACAACAAAAAGAAATAAAAGGCATCCAAATCGGCAAAGCAGAAGTCAAACTCTCACTCACTGCAAATGACATGATACTTTATGTGGAAAACCCAAAAGACTACACCCCAAAATTGCAAGAACTCATACATTCAGGAATTCAGTAAAGTGGTAGGATATAAAATCAAATGCACAGAAATCAGTTGCATTTCTATAGACCCAGCAATGAGACAGGAGAAAGACAAATTAAGGAGCTGACCCCATTTACATTTACACCCAAAATCATAAGACACCTAGGAATAAATCTAACCAAAGAGGTAAATGATGTGACTCAGAAAACTATAGACTACTCATGAAAGAAATTGAGGAAGACATAAAGAAATGGAAAAACATTCCACGCTCATGGATTGGAAGAACAAATACTGTTAAAATATCATGCTGCCTAAAGCTGTCTACACATTTAATGCAATCTCTATCAAAATACCATCAACTTTTTTCACAGAAATGGAAGAAATAATCTTAAAATCTGTATGGAACCAGAAAAGACCCCAAATAGCCACAGGAAGGTTGAAAAAGAAAACCAGAGCTGGTAGCATCACAATTCTGGACTTCAGGCTCTATTACAAAGCTGTAATCAAGATGGAATGGTAGTGGCACAAAAACTGACACATAGATCAAGGGACCAGAACAGAGAACCAAGAAATTAACCCTCAACTCTACAGTCAACTCATCTTCGACAAACCAGGAAAGAATATCCAACGGAAAAAAAGTCTCTTCAACAAATGGGTGTTGGGAAAATTGGACAATCACATGCAGAAGAATGAAACTGGACCATTTCCTTATACCATACACAAAAATAGACTCAAAATGGATGAAAGACCTAATGTGATACAGGAATCCATCAAAATCCTTGTGGAGAATATAGGCAACAACCTCTTTAACCTTGGCCCCAGCAACTTCTTCCTAAAGACATTGCCAAAGGCAAGGGAAGCAACGGCAAAAATAAACTATTGGGACCTAATCAAGATAAAAAGCTTTTGCACAGCAAAGGAAACAGTCAACAAAATCAAAAGACAGGGGCGTCTGGGTGGCTCAGGTCATGGTCCCAGGGTCCTAGGATCGAGCCCCACGCAGGGCTCTCTGCTCAGCGGGGAGCCTGCTTCCTCCTCTCTCTCTCTCTGCCTGCCTGCGTCCTTGTGATCTCTGTCCATAAAAAAAATAAAAACAAAAAAACAAAAACAAAAAAACCCAAAAGACAACCAACAGAATGGGAGAAGGTATTTGCAAATAACATATCAGATAAAGGGCTAGTATCCAAAATCTATGAAGAACTTACCAAATTCAACACCCAAGGAACAAATAATCTAATCAAGAAATGGATAGAAGACATGAACAGACATTTCTGCAAAGAAGACATACAAATGGCCAACAGACACATGAAAAAGTGCTCAATATCACTCAACATCAGAGAAATACAAATCAAAACCACAATGAATTACCATTTCACACCAGCAAGAATGGCTAAAATTAACAAGTCAGTAAATGGCCCAGTGAGAATGGCTAAAATTAACAAGTCAGTAAAGGACAGATGTTGTTGGCAAGGATGCGGAGAAAGGGGAACCCTCCTACGCTGTTGGTGGGAATGCGAGCTGGTGCAGCCACTCTGGGAAACAGTAATGGAGGTTCCTCAAAAAGTTGAAAATAGAGCCACCCTATGATCCAGCAATCACACTACTGGGTATTTACCCCAAAGATACAAATATAGTGATCTGAAGAGGCACATGCACCCCAATGTTTATAGCAGCTATGTCCACAATAGTCAAACTATGGAAAGAGCCCAGATGTCCACTGACAAATGAATGAATAAAGATGTGGTGTGTAGGGGGGAAAAAAAAGATGTATACATATATACATATGTATACACACACACACACACACACACACACACACACACGAGTTCAAGCCCCACATAGGGCATAGAGCTTATTTTAAAAATAAATGAATGAGTGAATAAAATACATAAATATACTAATACAGACTCCAAACCAAAAAATACTGCCTATATATACTATTCTCTATGAAACAATAAATTCCTCTCTACTTATCTCTTGCCTGCTTTTCAGAGTGGTTGGAAAAACACAATTTCAGTTACTCCCTCATCCTGTAAATATAAATGGCCAATACCAACAAGGAACATTCCTTGAAATGTAGTTCCAGAAGTCCTAGGAAAGGTCAGCAGGACTGTCAACCTTTTACCACTGAAAAGCTATTAAAGGGCCTGCTGGTAAACATACTTGCCTGACATTTCAGTAATTCAGCTTTAACCCAAATCCTTAACCCATAAATAAAACCAAGGTTTTATTTATGTGAGAGAGAGAGAGAGCGCGCAGGCAAGCGCACCATGAGCAGGTGAAGGAGCAGAGGGAGAAGCCGACTCCCTGCTGAACAGGGAGCCTGATGTAGGACTTAATCCCAGGGCCCTGAGACCATGACCCTGAGCTGAAGGCAGATGCTTAACCAAATGAGCCACCCAGGTGCCCCTCCAATACCTAAAAATCTTACGAAAACAAAAAACAAAAAACCCATTTTATAGGAATAATTTTCCAGGAGATTCGAGTCACATCTGGCTGCTCTTCATTTTTGTATAAACATACTATCTAGTGAGGTCAGCTAATGTAGCCAAGAACAAAGGCCAAAAAAAAAGTTTGGTTTCATTAGGTGGTTTTATATCTAGCTATTGTGAAAGACTTTGACCAGGAAAATTAAATTTAAATTCTTCTACACACACACTTCATTCACACGGACTGTATTTTTTATTGTTTGCATTCTGTTCTTACTCACTGCTAAATTTACCAACCAATGGGGAAAACTGTATGAATAATCACCAAACAGTCCAAAAAAGAACATGAAGATGTGACAGTTATGATTAAGTAAAATTTTACGGTGATTTTACTTGGTCTGTGAAGCTTTGTTTACTTCAGTTTTATCTGCCTAAATAAAACCAAACTAAATATGTCAACTCTACCTCAAGGTAATAAAACTAACCAATCCTACTCCCACATACACTCCCTGCTTTCCAACTCACTGGCTGTTCCCTAGGATGTGTTTTTATAACAATAAATCTGTTCAATTTGTAACAAGAGTCAGCATTCAATCAGCCTTTTATTTTTAAATATGTCCCTAAGCAACCAACCAAGCAATTCTCAGACTTGATTTTTACTCTCAAAGGACCAAACTAAGGGTTCCAGTGTGCCACAGAGGGAATTCAGTCATGAATATCTGATCATTTCTTTAAGAAGCATATTAATTCCAGGGGAAGCATCTCAAAGATCAAATACTCTGGAAAAGAGAAACTTCTCCCAGATAAGACACCCCAGCTCTTCTGTATTCCTGAAACCTTCAAACAAAAGAATTTCTAATGATCTTCTAAATACAACAGAGTGGTATGGAGTAATCAGACACAAAACACTGGTATTACACTATTTGAGTACCCTGACCCATAAGCATAGTAAAGTTTGTAGTCAAAAACCTCATTCTGGGGACGTCTAAGTGGCTCAGTAGGTTAAGCCACTGCCTTTGGCTCGGGTCATGATCCCAGGGTCCTGGGATGGAGTACTACATCGGGCCCCCTTGCTCAGCAGGGAGCCTGCTTCTCTCTCTGCCTCTGCCTGCCACTCTGCCTGCTTGTGTGCACGTGCTCTCTCTGATAAATAAATAGATATGTAAGTATCTTTAAACAAAACAAAACAAAACAAACAAAAAAAAACACCTCATTCTGTTCTTTTTGTTCTTCTATATTCCTTCTCTCCCAGGATGGGTACTTTAAGACACTAAAAAAACAGGAGTAGAGATGCCACTTATCTTCCTCACCATCTTTCTAACCTCACTGTGACAATGGTAAACTTGGGGTTTACCCCATAAAAACTTATTCCTAAATATATACAATACTAACAAGCAGTTCCAGCTTCTCAAACACAGAATTACAATTTTTACTGATTATTACATGTCACATGATAAAAAACTTAACCCAAAATACTCCACATCTCACATATTAACATGATCTTCAATCTAAATTCAGGATTTAGTCAGTATCATTAAGGAGAACTTCCAGTCTTACAGTAGATATTTAATACCTACCAGCTAAATTCCACATTTTGTACACAAACGACAGTATTATTTGATGGCCAAATTACCTCTGAACAGTCACCATTTATATAGTCCCAAACATTCTGACACCAAAATGCAAAGACTAGGACACTGAATAAAGTGGCCCAGCACAACTGCTACTTCCTTCCTCCAAAGAGGCTACTGTTTTCTCACAAATAACACACAACTCACAAGATACTTCTCTTCAAACTTTTTTTTTCATTTATTTGACAGAGATCATAAGTAGGCAGAGAGACAGGCAGAGAGAGGAGGAAGCAGGCTCCCCGCTGAGCAGAGAGCCCGATGCAGGGCTCGATCCCAGGACCCTGGGGTCATGACCTGAGCCAAAGGCAGAGGCTTTAACCCAATGAACCACCCAGGCGCCCTTTCTCTTCAAACTTTTAAACAGAATACAGAAAATCTACTTGTTGTAAGTATCACACTGACTCCTATTCCTCTGATTGCAGAGCAAACATTCAGTGAATGGTATGGAAACAATATAGAGAAATTTAGTTTTACTTCATTTGCTATAGTTCATACTTATTATGTTATCTTTTCATTCTATCTTACTTTTTATGCTATCAAATTCATAATATAAATTATCCCAAAACTTAGAGATTACCATATTAAATCTATGCTGTTTCATAGTATTTTTAAGCCAATACTATGCAGATAAGGCAAAAATTAAGGAAGAAAAGTTTCGTTAGCAATTTGAATTTTTTTTTTTAAGATTTTATTTGCGAGAGAGAGCACATGAGTGGGGGGAAGGGTAAAGGGAAGGGGAGAAGCAGGCTCCCCACTGAGCAGAGAGCCTGATGTGGGGCTCCATCCCAGAATCTTGAGATCATGACCTGAGCCAAATTCGGATGCTTAACTGAGTCACCCAGGCACCCCAGCAATTTGAAATGTTAGCAAATTTAATCACAAATGTAGATCAGTATTCTAAGGGAGAGCCAACGGGAAGTCAGCAAGAGGAGCTCACAAGTATGGTCAAAATCAAAGAATAAATGCAATGGAGACTTTAAAGAACTGTTTTTAAAGTATACACTTGATGGCATATACTTGTTTTTTAAGTATACCTTTAATATCTGCATACTACCCAACAAACCAAAAATAACTGCAAAGGAACAGAATTAACTGTTTTTTTTTTAATTTGTTTGCTTGTTTTTTAAGGTTTATTTATTTCAAGGATGCCTGGGTGGCTCAGTTGGTTAAGTATCTGCCTTCAGCTCTGGTCATGATCCCAGGGTCCTGGGATTGAGTCCTGCATCAGGTTCCCTGCTGAGAGCCTGCTTCTCCTTCTGCCTGTTTTTCTCCCGGTTTGTGCTCACACTCTCTCTCAAATAAATAAAATCTTTTAAAAAGGGGGGGGGGGGGGGCGGAGCACAGCTGGGTGGCTCAGTGGCTTAAAGCCTCTGCCTTTGGCTCAGGTCCTGATCCTGGGGTCCTGGGATAGAGCCCCACATCGGGCTATCTGCTTCGCAGGGAGCCTGCTTCCTCCTCTCTCTCTCTCTCTCTCACTGCCTGCCTCTCTGCCTACTTGTGATCGCTGTCAAATAAATTTTTTTTAAAAATCTTTAAAAAGAAAAAAAAATTTATTTTTTGAGAGAGTGAGTGAGAGAGAGAGAGAGAGACAGAGAGACAGAGAGCATGCACAGAGGGAAAGGGAAAAGCCAAATCCCTGCTGAGAAGGAGTCGAATTCTGGGATTAATCCCAGGACTGCTAACCAACTAAACCACCCAGGCGCCCCCAATGAACTTTTTTTTTTTTTTTAAGACTGTATTTATTTATTTGAGAGAGAGCATGAGAGTGGAGAAGGTCAGAGGGAGAAGCAGACTCCCCATGGAGCTGGGAGCCCAATGCGGGACTCAATCCTGGAACTCCAGGACCACGACCAGAGCCAAAGGCAGTCCCAACCAACTGAGCCACCCAGGCACTCCCCAATGAACTGCTTTAAAAGGCTAATTAAACAGACTATAAGAGAGTAAATTAAGACCTTAAAGGACTTACAACTAATCTTTTGGAAAGTGACATATTACATAAAACAAAAGACACATTTATCTCTTAAAGTAACAAACTATTTGTCCTGCACCACTACTAACTTACTATCAAACCATACTAATATTCATAAGCAAAATAATTGTGGCTTTGAGCATAAAGGATACTGAATATTTTACCCCTCTTGCCCTATGCTGGATGTCGAATTCAAAGCAATTCAAAGAAATCTCCAGAGAGACCACAATCCTTTCAAGAATGTATTCAAATATACTTAAATATAGGTGTTATAAATTTTTTTTTCAAAAAGTAAATTTTAAAGTTTATTTTTTAAACAGTTTTATGTATTAATTTATTTGAAGTAGGGAGGGAAGCAGAGGGAGAGGGAGAAAGAATCTGAAGCTGACCCTCACTAAGCACAGAGGCTGATCAATGCAGGGCTTGATCCCACCACTGTGAGCCCATGACCTGAGCCAAAACCATGAGTCAGACATTTAACCGACTGAGCTACCCAGGTGACCCAGAAAAAGTAAACTGAAAAATCCTATACACAAAACAATTTATTTCTTTGAAAAAGTAAAGTTTAATTAAAATCATACATACAAAACAATGATAACAAATTTTAACTCCGGGCAGCTGGGTCGCTCAGTCAGTTATGGAGATCCAGCCTCATCAGGCTCCGCACTGAACATGGCAACTCCTTGGGAATCTCTCTCTCCATCTGCACCCCACTTGTGCTCTCATTCTCTCTCTCTCTCTCTCTCTCAAATATATAAAAAAATAAATAAATTATAACTCCTGTAAGTTAATAATGTGGGGGTAGACAAGACTGATTTTTTTTTTAATTTTTTTTTTAAGTTGAACTTGATTTATAAAAGGTCAGTCTAAGTCCCTTACCACTACTTTACATCTTTCTTAAAAAGGATTAGGTATTGGGGTGCCTGACAGGCTCAGCCAGTAGAGCATGTGGCTCTTGATCTCAGTTTTGAGTTCAAGGCCCATTTTGGGTGTAGAGATTACTCAAAAAATTAAATCTTAAAAAAGAAAAAAAAGGATGGGGGGGTGCCTGGGTGGCTCAGTTGTTAGGTGTCTGCCTTAGGTTCAGGTGGTGATCCCAAGGCCCTACGATCCAGCCCCACGTTAGGCCCCTTGCTCAACGGGAAGCCTGCTTCTCCCACTCCCACTCCCCTGCTTGTGTTCCCTCTCTTGCTGTCTCTCTTTCTGTCAAAAAAAAAAAAAAAAGCAAAGGATCAGGTATTGAATTAGGGATTTTAAAGCAAGCCAGTATCATCATTCTATCAGATTTTACTTGCTTTGGATCCTTCAATCCAGAGTGTCTAACAACAGTTCCAAGCAGACATGGTTTCAGAGGATTCCCTAATTAAGCCTTTCCATCTTTTCAGAAAGAAAAGCAATTTATGTCTACCTCTAATACTCAAAAAACATAAACATAGGGGTGCCTAGGTGGCTCAGCGGGTTAAAGCCTCTGCCTTCGGCTCAGGTCATGATCCCAGGGTCCTGGGATCGAGCCCTGCATCGGGCTTTCTGCTTGGCAGGGAGCCTGCTTCCTCCTCTCTCTCTGCCTGCCTCTCTGCCTACTTGTGATCTCTGTCAAATAAATAAATAAAATATTAAAAAAAAAACCACATGAACATTAATAAATAAATCTGAGTCCTTGAAGGAAGGAAGGAGGCAAGAAGACAGATAACCAGCCTACTATCTACTGTGATACTCTCCCTTCCTCCCTTCATCTCCCTGAAGAAGGTGGGTTCCAGGGACACTTGGGTGGCTCAGTCGGTTGAAGTGTCTGCTTTCAGTTCAGGTTATGATCCCAGGGTCCTGGGACCGAGCCCCACATTGGGCTCCTTGCTCCACGAGGAGCCTGCTTCTCCCTCTCCTTTTGCGTGTTACTCCCCGTGCTTGCGCCCACTCACTCTGTCAAATAAAAAATAAAATCTTAAAAAAAAAAGACTCAGTTCTCTCATCTGTAAAATGAGAATACCACCAGCAGCACAGACAATCTACAGAAGTTTTACTGGGGGATTAAAGGAAAATACATGTAAATTACAAGTAAAAGGCCTACTACACAATAAAGCACTCACAGTAAATATCAACTTTTATTAATTATTCCACTTTGGTCCAACTCACAAAGAGAAGAACATTCTGTAGATAGGCAACTCTAAAGACTTAGGTAAGGACCACAAAAACAGGCCTAGCTATAGTCCTCAACATTGGAGAGACCAAGCAAGGCCCAATGCTTCCCCTGAGCAAACTATTCTTGTCACAAAGAAAATAAAAAATGGAATTACACATACTGCAATCCTCATCTTGAATTCCAAGAGAATTCTTTTTAAAATGAAACCATATGGGCATCTGAGTGGCTCAGTCGGTTGGGCGGCCAGCTCTTGATTTCACCTCGGGGTGGTGGGATTGAGCCCCACGTCATGCTCCATGCTCAGTGCTGACTCTGCTAGGGTTCTTTCCCTCTCCCTCTGCCCTACCCCCAGCCTGCTCGCATATGCTCTCACTCAAATAAATAAAAAAATTTTTAATGAAATTAAATTTTAAAAAAACTAAACCATAAAAACCAATGAAGGATTATGTTCAGAAATCCAGTTAACCTAAAACCTACTGATAAACTCACTAAAAATGGACAACTCATTCATTAACCTAAACACCACTAAAAAAATTAAAAGGAAAACATAAACACGTCTTTAGATGCAGTGCAATATAGAATACATTACCTCCTCTATGCTTACTTAAAAAACTGAGCTTGAATCAATCTTTAAAGCTAACTTACATTTACAGCAGATAAGGGGGCTAAAGAAGTAAACTAAATGACACCACAAGGAACAAAAAGATCAATGCAGGGGCGCCTGGGTGGCTCAGTGGGTTAAAGCCTCTGCCTTCAGCTCGGGCAGTGATCCCAGGGTGCTGGGATCAAGCTCCACATTGGGCTCTCTGCTCAGCAGGGAGCCTGCTTCCTCCTCTCTCTCTGCCTGCTTCTCTGCTTACTTGTGATCTCTGTCTGTCAAATAAATAAATAAAATCTTCAAAAAAAAAAAAAACCAATGCATAAAGTGAAACATGACATCCTAAAGGAAAAGTAACATGGTTTGGACAACAAATCAACAGTAGAGAGAAAAAAGGGAGGAACAAATAAGTTAGAAGAATATATTTTAGCCCTTCAACGGATGAATGGATAAGGAAGATGTGGTCCATATACACTATGGAGTATTATGCCTCCATCAGAAAGGACGAATACCCAACTTTTGTAGCAACATGGACAGGACTAGAAGAGATTATGCTGAGTGAAATAAGTCAAACAGAGAAAGTCAAGTATCATATGGTTTCACTTATTGGTGGAGCATAACAAATAATATAGAGGACAAGGGTAGATGGAGAGGAGAAGAGAGTTGAGGGAAATTGGAAGGGGAGGTGAACCATGAGAGACTATGGACTCGGAAAAACAACCTGAGGGTTTTGAAGGGGCGGGGTGGGAGGGTGGGGGAACCAGGTGGTGGGTATTAGGGAGGGCACAGATTGCATGGAGCACTGGGTGTGGTGAAAAAACAATGAATACTGTTACGCTGAAAATAAATAAAAAATTGGAATTAAAAAAAAAAAAAAAGAATATATTTTAAAGAGAATCAAAATATGTAATGTATAAATATTGTTTCAATCCTGATTCAAAGAAATCCATGAAAAGACATTTTTTCAAATAATCAGGAAAATTTATACATGGGTTAAATATTAGATGATACCAAAAGTTTACTATAACTTTTTGAACTGCTAAAATAGCATTATGGTTATATATGAAAGTGTCTTACCTTTTTCAGAGGTGCTTACCATAGAAATTAGAGGTAAAGTGACCCAAAAAATCTACTTTAAAATATTTCTGCAGAGGGCTCCTGGGTGGCTCAGCTCAGGTCATGATCCCAGGGTCCTGGGATTGGGCCCCACATCGGGCTCTCTGCTTAGCAGGGGACTGCTTCCTCCCCCCTCTCTCTCTGCCTCTGCCTACTTGTGATCTCTATCAAATAAATAAATAAAATCTTTAAAAATATATATATATTTCTGCAGAGAAGGTAGGAAAGAGATCTATAAAACCAACATGGCTGAAATCTTTAAGTGTTGTTGTTAACTAAGAAGGAAGAGACATATAATTCATCTGACTATTCTCCCCACTTTGTCTAAATTTGAAATCGATCATAATTTTAAAAGGCTAGAAAAGGACATTACAATTAAAATTGTGGCTTAGTCGACTAGGCCTCCCTCTGCCTTTGGCTCAGGTCATGATCTCAGAGTCCTGGTATCTAGCCCTGTATCAGGCTCTCTGATCACCAGGGAGCCTGCTTTTCACCCTCTCCTCCTGCCTGCCACTCCTCCTTCTTATATACTCACACACTCTCTCCCTCTGTCAAGTAATTCTAATCTTATTTTGCCTCTGCCTGGCAAATCAGTACAGTTTTGCCTTCTCTAATCTCTGGATAACGTTTTACCTTTGGCATATGTAGTATTTTAGTAAATGATAGTTGAATGAATGAACAGCCAATGGAGTTGGTAGTATGCATACTGCCTACGTTCTTTTTTTAATTTTAATTTTAGGTAATTAACATACAGTGCCTGCATTATTTCTATGCTTAATAATATTGCTAGTAAAGGGTGCCTGGGTGGCTCAGCGGGTTAAGCCTCTGCCTTCAGCTCAGGTCATGAGCTCAGGGTCCTGGGATTGAGACCCGTAACGGGCTCTCTGTTCAGCGGGGAGCCTGCATCCCCCTCAAATAAATAAATAAAATCTTTAAAAATAATAATATTGTTGGTAAAAAATTCTGCCACTATGACCTGTTCTGCAGAGAGCAGATACAACAGCTTAATAATACATTAAAGAGGGGCACCTGGGTGGCTCAGTGGGTTAAGCCTCTGCCTTCAGCTCAGGTCATGACCTCAGGATCCTGGGTTCGAGCCCTGCATCAGGCTCTCTGCTCAGCGG